>NC_092861.1:84541428-84569103 GCF_032062135.1 Pyxicephalus adspersus | reverse complement strand
TTGGGTACATACGTGGCTCAATTTCCAGCACAGATTGTACTACCTCCTCTGCAGGGGAAACCAGAATCAACTCTGCATAAAAATGAAATCAAAAGCCTATTTGCACTATATTTAAAAATAATCTATTTGTCATATTTAGAAAATTATATATTTTTTGTTATAACCATATACCGATATCCTACCTTCCACCTCTATCGTCTCCTCCGGACACCACATTCGCCGCTTCTTCTTCTCAACCTCCTCCTCTTCAAGCAAACATACCAAAGCCAGAGCAGCTTTCTTCTTCCTTGAGAACACTTTGAAGAACATATTGCACATAGGGAGAAAGGAACAGTGTGGTGAATGTCATTCGTTTGATCCGAACGTTCGTACACTTTATTCACTTCCTGTGGTGCACGTCACTTCCTGTGTCGTTCAAACGATCGCATCTATCGTGTGTACAATATCTGCGAACGATCGTGTCGTTATCTGTAGGTACAGCATCGGTGCTATACGATCGTTCGCAGATATCGTGCAGGATCGTTCGTCGTTCGTTTACCAACGATAATTATTGGAAGTGTGTACGTAGCTTAAGATATTGACAGAGGGGTTGGAAGAGAATGATATAGCCACAAGACAGCTGAATGTACATTGATCCCAAGAAATTTTCCCTGCAACATTGTGGTCTACCTAATCGCTTTGGCTCGCAGTATGCACGATGCCTATAGCTGGCATTCCCCTTTCCAGCAGTTTTGGAATATATGTTTGAATTATTATCCACCTGAAACTCTATATACAAGCTTCTGGGCAGCAATACACGCCTTTGTGACAACTGCTATTTTCATGGACTTTTGTTTGTGCTACTGCTGCTCTAATTCCCTAGCAGGTCACTTACTGCTATTGTTAGACAAATTGCTTACTTAGCTCCTATGAATTACTACTACAATTGTCTGCCATAATGGATTATATCCTCTGTACTCACTATACCTGTCCTCATTCTCAATCTTTTAACCCCACATCTCTCAGCTCCAACATACACCTGCTCTGTCTCTGCTTCAGCTTTCTATTCAACTAAATCTTTCTGATGACATTTCCTCCCATCACTACCTTTCTTTCTTCCTTCTATGAACAAGAGCTATGTACCCCATTCACTTCACTCATACATTTCACCCCATTTCTATTATGGGCTATGGATTTCCAGATTTGTCTACAGCATTATACCCTCCACAACTTTCTCCTATCTAGTTTTTTAACAACCAAGACCCTTTCACCCTTTGACTCTATTTCTAAGCTGCATGTTACAATAAAGGAAGAATGCAGACCTGGCAACATGACAGGTGGTGGTACATACACAAGGTGTCCACCCTGACCTACCTCTCCTCTTTTCTTCATTTCAGGTACATACTATCAGTCAATTTTCTCCACTTCCCTTTGCTGTTGTCTATCAGCCCCTTAGCAAGTTCTCCCAATTACAGGGCAACTTTCCCTCTACATGCTTGCTATATTAATTGGTGACTTCACAATTTTATTTGAGGACCATGGTAAACCCCTCATTGGTTGAAATGTTCTCTATCACCAGCTCACTTTAACGTGTCAGTGAAAAGCAATGACATCACAGTTTGTTATTCTCGAGTCTGCTCTCTTCAGCTTTCTATTCCTTCTGCGCATGTGCAGTAAAACAGAAGCCACAAAGGAAGCTGCAGCTTTGTTGTCATCGCAGCCCGGGTAATGACACAATAGGTAAGGTCTCCCATGTCCCTTAGACCATTGCTAGACAGGAAGAAGTGCTCACAGTGCTGCTCCATCCTCTTTATCTTCTGGAGGATCCATTGGGATAAATATGTAGCCCCGCCCACAATCTGGAATGTCATGGTTTGCAGTGTGCAAACAGATTGTGTACAAAGATTCTTGTGCAAGGACACGTGTAAAAGACATGTATACAAATAGGCATTAATGGGGAGCAGCAAGCTTCATACCATTTCTAGGGCTTTATTTACTACATTGAAACAAATGCTATGCGCACAGAATGTATTATTTTATATATAGGAATTATTAACAAGGGTGGGCTGCAATATTGTAAATGTATGTGTGCCAGCTATATACTTTTCTTTGTACATATCATACAGGGAAAACCACATAACAACACGTCTTGTATTACTATTTTATTACTATTCTTAACTAGATGTGTGTTACTTCCCCCACCTCCTAGATTGTAAGCTCTTTGGGGCAGGGTCCTCTCCTCCTGTATCACTGTCTTATCTGTCATTTGCAACCCATATTTAATGTACAGCGCAGTGTAATATGTTGGCGCTATATAAATCCTGTTTATTATTATTATTAATAATAATATTAATAATATTAATATTATTGGAACAAGGTCAGCAATGTGATGATGTCAGGGAATAAGTGAGGCATTTAGGAAGGGGCTTCCCCCCAAAATTGACCCTACAGTGTAATAAAGACATATGACTGAGGTAGGGACATTAGAGTGTGAGCGGCTTTGAGAGACAGCTATGGGCTCTGTACAGCGCTGCGTAATGTCAGGTAAGTGTGTTTTTGTTTTTGTTTTTTTCGTTTTTGAGTATAGTTCCTCTTTAAGTCGTATGGAATGGAGTTGACAAAAAGTAAAATTAATATACCCTGCTGTCATGAAACAGGTTTGATTCAGCTGCTTGTTTGATGGTTGATTTTTTACCTTATTTTTATCATAGCAAACCAACACCAGCTGTTGTGTCTATAGCAAGAAAACTGTAAAGGTTTTAAGAACATCAGTACAACACATTGATGCGCTTTACACTACTTCTAAACTTTTTATTTTTTTGTTTTTTAGGAACACAAAAAAGGACAAAAGAAACTAAACATGTTTTCGAATCCAAGTGGTAAAAAAAAGAAAAAAAGGCGTGCAGTTGCCAATTATTTTGTTTCTCTTCCTATTACAAATGAAAAGGTAAAAATTATACTAGGGAACACATTTTTTGTTAAGTTAG
This sequence comes from Pyxicephalus adspersus, assembly GCF_032062135.1. Classification (NCBI taxonomy): domain Eukaryota; kingdom Metazoa; phylum Chordata; class Amphibia; order Anura; family Pyxicephalidae; genus Pyxicephalus; species Pyxicephalus adspersus. The sequence continues at coordinate 84,566,137 of NC_092861.1, read as the reverse complement.
ATCTTACACTTGTTTTTTACTAATTTTTGGTGGTGAATCCAGAAATCCAGTTTTATGCTATCACATCCAGTTTTTACGATACACTTTTTTAACATAAAAAGTTTACATACAATGAAAAAAATAATGAAATAATAACTTGAATGTTTTGTTTATTTAAATGTCTTTTGTTCATACAAAGGATTTATTGGTATTTTATGACATTTTTTACAGTAAAACATTTGAAAATTATTCGGGTAAGGGGTTAGGTAAAATTTATGCTTATAGCTTTTCCTGGAGCGTTCAGTATTAGGACAATCCGCCCGATGCTCCAACAATAGTCAGCCATCATGTAGACTAGGATACTCTATGTTACATTTATTTTTCTCGTTATATCCTGAAGTTTGCATTATACAAAAGTAACAGTCACTGAAATGGTCTCCTGGCTCTCGCCAAACCATAAGTATACCAAGTGGCTTCTTATCACGTGTTCCATTTGTCCACATCCATAAACCCTCAACACACTGTTTGCACACCTTATGAGGGGCCCAACACTTTACTATGTAGAGCAGTGCACAACCTCTAACCACACTGTCTTGCATGTAAATGAATAGCCTAAAAAACCCACGCTACAGTAATCGCAATAGTGGTAGAGAAAAATCCTAACGTGATAGAAGAAAACTAACTGCACTTTCAGAATCAGCATACCTATGTTAGTGTAAGTAAGCTTAAAAATTGAAGTCAACAAAAAATTTGTTCAAAATTGTCCCCCAGTGTTATTGTACCATATAATACTCCTATGTAAGTGCTGGGTGCAGGCACGGTCACCAATATATTGCTCAAAGAATAATTGCCATGCTCACAGTATACTTCTGCCCAGTCTTTTTATTTTTTAATCATATGCTCTATGTGTATTGATAATGATGAGCAAGTAGGTATTGTATTTTTTGTCTGTCCCCCACTACTTGGTATAATAAGTAATGTCCAATTTTAGTGAAAATATGGCATCATATTCACTGCCTAATATTTACTAATCTTTGCTCACTCCCAAACACTTACCAAACATTCACTGTCTTTGGGATGTGAACCTGACATTCACTGAAACATTTCCATGGTGAAGAAGTTTCCAGGTCCATGTGATTATCCACCAGGGAATGTTTCAGTGAATGTCAGATTAACTGCTTTATAAATAGACTTCTTTGAGTATCTTAAATCATAAGGCTAAAATTACACCAAGTAGCAAAACATTACCGTTGATAGATATCTTGTAATGGAGTTTATAGGTGAACCATACTGATTAAAAAGATAGACAAGGAGATTGTAAATGTCAGAAACCCATCTGCTAACTGGGTTTTTTAGCCCAAACCTAAATGTTATGCTGATATTGATTTTGTTAGTATTAGCTGCATTGAAGGTGTGCCACACTGGGTCTTCTGCAGGTGTGAGATCCAGTTGGAGAAAGAGCAGCCCCTCCTCCTTACTTCTGCTGCAAGAGATGTCAGTTTCCTACCACTAGCATGGTTTGGAAAGCTCAGTGAACTCTGGAGAAGGAGAGCCAGTGTTACAATAGGCCTGCAATTACTCTAACAAAGGAACTGATACATTCATGAACATTTATTTCAAGTGCAATGCTAGCATGAAGTTACATAGGGTAGAACTGTAAACTATAAGAATATAACAAAAGATTTTGAAAGGAGATAAAATGTGCAAATCTTCAAAATGAGACAGATTGCAAAGGAAAGTAGGGTAAACCCCAACATTTTTTAAAATATATTAATAGCAAAAAAATCAGATCTGAGCATAAAGGCCCTTTAAAGGATGCCTCTGGGTTGGTCATTGGGGATGAACAAAAGGCCAATTTACTAGACAATTTTTTTTTTAGTTCTGTGTACACAAAGGAAAATGGCAGAGCTGAAGTACAAATTGCTAAAAGCAATGTCACTGCCTTAAATGAGCCACAATGGCTCAAAATTGATATGATTGAGAAACAGTTGGGCAAAATTAAGGTTGACAAAGCACAAGGACTTGATGGATTACATCCATGTGTCCTCAAAGAGCTGAGCTCAGTTATTTCAAAGCCAATGTTTCTAATTTTTAGAGGCTCTTTAATTACAAACTGGTAAGTTTAACGTCCATAGTTGGAAAGGTCCTATAGAGTTTGATAAAGAACCACATGGATGAGTTTCTGCTAGAAAATAATATTTCAAGTGATAGCATGGATTCAAGAAAGACCAAAGTTTTTATGAGGAAGTAAGTACCGTATTTTTCGGCGTATAAGACGCTCCGGCATATAAGACGCACCCAATTTTAAAGGAGGAAAATCTAGAAAAAAAAGATTCTGAACCAAATACTGTAGTAAAATATTTTATATCAAGCATCGCGGGAACGCGGTATCGGGTGAGTGTGAAATTTTAATTATTTTTAAAACTGTGTTCGCTGTATAAGACGCACCCACTTTTCTCCCCCAGTTTTGGGGAAGAAAAAGTGCGTCTTATACGCCGAAAAATACGGTAAACAGGTAGACAGTGGAATAGCAGTTGATATAGTATACTTGGACTTTGCTAAAGCATTTGACACATTACCCCACAGGCAGTTAATATGCAAGTTAGGGTCGATAGGTTTAGAAAAGTCAATCTGTAAATGGATAGAGAACTGGTTTAAAGACCGCATCCAGAGAGTCAGAGAGTAGTGAATAATGATTCATACTCTGAATGGTCTGAGGTTATTAGTGGTGTAGCCCAGGGTTTAGTGTTGGGACTTTTATTGTTTAACATCTTTTTAAATGATATAGAGTTTGGGATTAAAAGTACAATTTCTGTGTTTGCAGATGACACCAAACTATGAAATGGAATTAAATCCATACAGGGTGTCTATAATCTACAAGCAGGCCTGGATGTACTGTTTGATTGGGCAACCAAGTGGCAAATGACATTTAACATTGAGAAATGTAAAGGTATGTTCTTGGAGGCTAACGACATGCATGCTTCATACTGTCTAGGGGGGAAACATTTGGGGGAGTCAGGAATTTAAAAGGATATGGGGGGTCTGGTGGATCATAGACTTAATAACAGCATGCAATGCCAAGCTGCAATATTTAAAGCTGGCTTGTATTAAAAGAGGAATAGACTGCAGAGATGGAGACATTATCCTGCCCCTATACAAAGCATTGGTCAGATCACATCTGGAATATGCAGTCCAGTTTTAGGCACCAGTTCACAAAAATTACATTGTTGAATTGGAGAGAGTGCAGAGAATGGCAAAACTAAACTAATAAAAGGAATTGATGAAATCAGCTATTAGAGATTACCTGAACTGAATCTATTCTCCATTGAGAAGAGATGTTTAGGGGGGTATGATCACCCTGTATAAATATATAAATAGTCCATATAAAGAACTCTTTTCCCAATTATTCATATTATGTTCACTGTAAGGTCTGTGAAAATGTGGAATAGCATCAATCAGGAAGTAGTTTCAGCAATTTCTATAGATTGCTTTTAGAAAAAGCTGGATGTTTTTCTAGAAGCACAGATATATAACTTGGTATTAAGGATTTAAAGTAGAGATAACATAGACTGTTGATCCAGGGAACATCTGATTGCCTCATGGAATCAGGAAAGATTTTTTTTCCTCTGTTGAAACAAAATGTAGCAAGGTTTTTTTTGCCTTCTCTGGATCAACTATGTCCATAGGGTTTTATATCTGGGATGTGTTTATTTGCCTAGGGCAGTGATTTTCAACCACTGTTCCGTGGCACACTAGTGTGCCGTGTGAGATCTTCAGGTGTACCGTGGGAAATTATCCAATTATCATTGTCGAGTGCCTGTGCTGTAGTGACTGGCAGAGTAATGTAATACTCTTCCGAATTTAAAAGGATATGGGGGGTCTGGTGGATCATAGACTTAATAACAGCATGCAATGCCAAGCTGCAATATTTAAAGCTGGCTTGTATTAAAAGTGGAATAGACTGCAGAGATGGAGACATTATCCTGTCCCTGTACAAAGCATTGGTCAGATCACATCTGGAATATGAAGTCCAGTTTTAGGCACCAGTTCACAAAAATGACATTGTGGAATTGGAGAGAGTGCAGAGAATGGCAAAACTAAACTAATAAAAGGAATTGATGAAATCAGCTATTAGTAGAGATTACCTGAACTGAATCTATTCTCCATTGAGAAGAGATGTTTAGGGGGGTATGATCACCCTGTATAAATATATAAACGGTCCATATAAAGAACTCTTTTCCCAATTATTCATATTATGTTCACTGTAAGGTCTGTGAAAATGTGGACTAGCATCAATCAGGAAGTAGTTTCAGCAGTTTCTATAGATTGCTTTTAGAAAAAGCTGGATGTTTTTCTAGAAGCACAGATATATTACTTGGTATTAAGGATTTAAAGTAGAGATAACATAGTTTGTTGATCCAGGGAACATCTGATTGCCTCATGGAATCAGGAAAGATTTTTTTTCCTCTGTTGAAACAAAATATAGCAAGGTTTTTTTTGCCTTCTCTGGATCAACTATGTCCATAGGGTTTTATATCTGGGATGTGTTTATTTGCCTAGGGGTTGAACTTAATGGACTGTTGTCCTTTTTAACCAGACTTACTATGTAACTGAGTGAAAGAAAATAAATGTCACTTTATTTTCATTTTCAGATTCTTGAAAACATTCACCTTTTTCAAGATAGTGTTGTACAGAAGGATGATAGATTCTCATCAGTGATGAAAAAGAAGGGCTCATTTCATCTTACGCTCTGCCTGATGCACATAACCAGAGAAGAAGATGTCAGTGTGTAAGTATGACATATGCTGCAGTCATAAAAGCTATTGATTGATTTCCTTTTATTAGCCACTCCAGGACAGGGGTGCAGGTACTGTTATCATCAACTACAATGCAGGCCTACAACCAGTAATATGGATGAAAAAGGACCTTTGCTGGCTTCTGGTGTAACAAGGCTAAAGGAAAGTATACTCGGGCTCACTCCTGTAGCATCACATTCTTACCTATGTTCTGTTCTCCAATGAAGCCAGGAGATGTCCTGGATAACCTACCAGTGAATCCACGTTAGGTGAGAAGGGGTGAGGATTTTCTACCCATCCCTCTGAGACATTGCTTGTGTCTGAGAAGCCAGTACATGTGTCATTTGCAATTGCCATGCCATTAGTCATTTGAAAAAGGAGATTTACACAATCACCCAATTACCTACTGCTTGCAGTGGGGGGGTGGAATTGGGAGTGCAGATGGGATAAGTATACATCTGTTGCCATTTTTAGGTTTCTTTTTTTTCCAGAGCAATTGATGCCTTTTTGGAGTGCAAGGCAAAGATTGAGCATATTCTGCAAGGAAAAGATCTGGTCCTGCGGTTTCTTGGTGTATCTGATTTTAATAATCAAGTTGTCTTTGCAAAGATAGCTGACGATCCGTCTAAAGCTAAGCTTAAAGAAATAACAGGTAAGAGCATGCTACTAAAAAAATATGTCGTATATAAATAAAAAAAATAGGTGTTAAATAGGTTTTGTGTTCCAAGTAGGCCCATTAGTCCAGTATCTTGTTGCTATATTCCCAAGATGCTTCATAAATAGCATTTGGCGTGGAATAGGTAAAAAGCTGCTTCATCTAGTAGAAGAGGGCCAGTATAAACACATATTATTATTAATTTGTTGTATTTATATAGCACCAACATATTACCCAGCATATTTTCAAACTCCATAGTCATGTCACTAACTGTCCCTCAAAGGGGCTTAAATCTAATGTGTCTACCATAGTCATATGTCTTTATTACAGTCTAAGGTCAATTTGGGGAGGAAGCCAATTAACCTAACTGCATGTTTTTGGGATGAAACCAGAGTGCCTGCAGAAATCCCACACAAACACGAGGAAAACATCCAAACTCCATTCAAATAGTGTCCTAGCTGAGATTCAAATCTGGAACCTAGCGCTGTAAAGGTCTAATGCTAATCTTTGATCCACTGTGCCGCACGCATTTACAGAAGTTGTGCATGTTGTTATGATCAGCAGTGTTTAAAAAACACATGCACGTTCCTATAAATTACCTTTTTCTACTGTCCCTCACTGCTCTTACATACCATGATTAATGTTGTTATGATCAGCAGTGTTTAAAAAACACATGCACGTTCCTATAAATTACCTTTTTCTACTGTCCCTCACTGCTCTTACATACCATGATTATATCCTTCATAGTGATGTTATTTATCTGCTGTGCCTGTACTGTGATATTCTATAGAGAGGAATGGTGCAATCTTTTGAGTGTTTCTGTCCTAGGAATCAATAAATATATTAATATAACCAACAATAAGGGAACAATCCAGCAGATGATGACAGAAGGGTGTTTTATCCATATTGAAGGTGCAAACTTTTTTTCCAAGTCAATAATAAATTCTATACCCCACTTCCTAAGTTGCGATCTCTTCGGGACAGGGTCCTCTCCTCCTCCACTGTCTATATCTGTCATTTGCAACCCCTATTTAATGTACAGCGCTGTGTAATATGTTGGCGCTATTAAAAACCTGTTTAATAATATTAATTATAATAATAATAATAATAATAATATTATTATTTTTAATATTAAGCATTTTTATATACAATCATTTAGGTCATATACAATCATATTAAAACAGGCTAAGGACATCTAGTGCCCAAAAACACAACTACAATAATAAAGCAGAAATCTAAGCTACATTACTTTGAGGCCACCTAGTGTCTACAATATGTAGTTGTGCAATTTTAATCATTAAGTTATAAGTCTTTATAAAATAAGAAGTAGATTTTGTAGATTTTTGCATTAGTTACAATACTATGCGCTATCTCTCTTTTACCTTTACTGCTTTATAATTTCTCTTCTCTGCTTTACATTCCATTGTTACCCTTATTCCTATCATAAGCTTGCACCAATTAGGAACAAAGGCAAGTCTCCTGAATGTAAAAAACTTCAATAAAAGTATTCCACCAGTGTAAATATCCCAATAAATACATATATAAGCATACCCAAAAAATACAATTTATTATGTAATTCTTTATTGGAAACAAAAGTGCACTGTTTACATTTCCTAAAACCCTTTGCTTCATACCGGTAGAAGAAATTCCTGGTGATCCTACCAGTCATTGGACCATCCTTAGACAGCATACCAATGTTATTTAGTCTGCAGTAAATTTACTGCAGCATTACTGCCTTGAGAGCTGCTGTAGTCACTTGCACTAAAGGGCTGCTTTACTACACACGCTGAACATAAGAGTTTTCAGCAGTGTCTCTCTAAATGCAAATCAGCATAGAACAAGTGTCAAATGGGGTTTCCTACATCTGGAGGAAGATACACAGGGTGCACACTTGCTGACTACAGCAAAGTGAAGACCTCAGCGGAATTGGCACAACCTACTATTTCATTTTATGTTTTTTCTTGATTATACTTAGTGTTTGATAAACAGAATATGTTTTATACATTTTGGTATGTTTTTATATTCTATTCTATTACAGTAGGTGAAACATTATACTCAATTTATTGACATGGCACCATGTACATCTTTTTTGTATAGCTTACCCCGAAGATATAGTTGTACATTTGATTTAACATTATTTTCTGTCACTAATTTTTAGACACTTTAAAAATTACATTCAAAGAAAAAGAACTTTTTAAAGTGGTAAACAAAAGCTCTATACCACATTTGACACTTATGAAGATGGAAAGTGCACCAGAGTTACAAGAGCAGGTAAGTCATTTATGGAAAATAATTAAGGTATTATTTTACATTTTTGTAATAATGTTTATTTCATGCTACACACTTAAAGCCTATACTTTGTCACAAGTAATGTTTGTTCTGTGATATTATTGAAATACCTTCTATGGCAATGTGTCTGCCTTTTACCTGTCCACCATCTATTTAGAGTTTTGAATAATATGGTAACTCCAGGCCAGGATATAGGTTGCTTTCTGGTTACTGCAAGGTCATACCACAGCTGCGGTAAAAACATTGGGGTTGATTTACTAAAGGAATATAGGCTGTTGGCGAAGCAAAGTGCTTGCAAGAGATGTTTTAGGTAGCTTAGTATAGGAAGTACTTTTAGTCACTGTCGGGAAGAGGTTTGCTAATTCAAATATCATTCATCCCATATTTAAAATATTTTACACTCTCAAATGACATTTGTCCAGCACCTCATTTTGTCCCTAGACAAAAAAGTGTGAAGAATTAATTACCCATTTATTACATTTAGATATTATACCAACAAATGGTGAAATGGTTAGTATTAAGTTTTCAGAGAGGTTGTCTTTTGAAACAGCATAATATTTTGATACATTGTTACCCTATGTATGGCTTAGCCCTTGTTATTGATAGAATTGTTCTTTAGATATGACCTTTTATGGTGTAGGGTGTAGAGCTGTACCCAAATAATAACCTGACTCTATATGCATATCTACAGTTCCATTGTTGTATACATCTACACACTTTAAAGTGAAATGTAATTCCTTCTATTTTAGGGAATTGAAATTTACCCTAGTTTGTACAGAACCTTCAGGAAACAATGTTTTGGAGAAGAAACTTTGTCACGACTTGACCTTTGCTCAATGGAAAAGGCAAGACAGCCGGATGGATACTACCACACTGAGGCTTCCATCATCATTGGTATTTTGTTCAGTGCTCATATCTTGTATTGTACTACTGAGTGTCTCTTAAGAGACAATAGTATGTTAGGCTACATTTTAATTGTTGAGAATTATTTTAGGAAATCTGGGCTGAAAAAAATGCTACTGCTGAATGCTATTTATCTTCAAATATTGGGCTGATCAAGAGTTTGGTATATTCTGTTTTTAAAATAGATGTGAAGATCAATTCAAGCTGCATGCTTGTTCCAGTGATTATAAAAGACAGCCAAATGCTTTAAAGCTGAACTCCAGGCAGATATAATAGACAGAGAATATATCCTTTGACCCTTGTACATTTGTGATCACTAGTCTAGTGTATAACTGTCACAAGTCAATGATATGTAAATGGCACAAATATTAACAATGTCCCCAGATATGTTATATAGCATGACTCATTCTTGGCATAACACTGTAATATGTATACATGCATGTGTCTGTGCTACATTTAATATATGTTACAAAAATGTTTTTTTTTCTCTATTTCAATCTGATTTTCTTTGTTTAGATTGCCCATCTGTTACTTACACCTGAAGAACACATGTTTATGGGTCTCCCCACAGTTACCGAAGACAGTGTTGAAGAAACTTGCTATTACCTTAAGTTATTACCTTATATTATCTGACATTGTACCTGAACCTGAACCCCCACTCACCTGCTCGGTTGTTCAGTGATTCTCCACAATAAATTGCTAAACCACATCAGGGGACAACAATACATAGGCTAGATTTTCACCCAAGATGATTACAATTGTTTGTGTGCAGCTACCATGATCTATCATCAGTACATCTGTTTAGGACTTTAAACTTAAAAGATTTTAAAAAAAAAAAACAACTACATTTCTATGATGTATCTTCTACATCCTGTACCTTTCCTTTTGCTACTGTATTCATTGTATTATCAAATCCCATATTAGTCTTTGTAATAAAAGCAAAGAAGGAAACTTAAGTTTTTTTTTCTTTTAATTTCCTTTTTTTCCCACAAATACATCAGACAACATCAAAGTCCAAGCATTAGTGATTAAAAGAGATCTAAAGTCACAGTTAAGAAATAGTAATAGGCAACAAGCAATCATTTATGAGTATCGTATTTGCTGGTTATTTTCACAATTTCTTGCTGAAAACTAGAAGGAACCTGCTGCCACTTTGTCTTTCTGCCTATAAGAAAACTACATGTCCCATGATTTCTTAAATTGTGTGTTATGGATGTTTACACTTATAATCTCATCTCTACATCACAATTGTGTGGCTACAATAATGAGATTCTAAATAAAGCATGAATTGTAACCACAGGAATCAAGGACATACGAAGGGATATTGGAGAATTATGAGAAATAGTTGAACATTTTTTGAACAATTCAAACAATTTAAGAGCAAAAAGAGAAAGTAATGTATTATTAGGACATAAATATGCTTTGATTTTGACTTTGCTAACAGTTTCAGTTTAGCTTACCCCTCAAACGTAACCACAGCTAAACAGAAGTACATTCACATTGTTTTGTTTGAAACACGCTTACAGTGCAAAAGTTTCTATTTTTTTGTGGTTTGCAGAGGCAAGGTGGATTGTTACTCCAGATTATCAGATGTAGGGCATGACAATAAACCTTATAAAAACAGCAGTCATGTAGCATTATAGAGCAAAGTTACTTCTTTGGACTGACTGGTTTTGACATTTTGCTTCCTTTACAGTTGTTTTTTAAAAATGCTAGTTTCCTGGTTGCTATTGGCTTAAAACTTTTCTCTTTCTGACCCGGCCTGTACTTTAGAAAGCATTTAAACTATTGAATCAGCATGACAACCATATAGTTTGCTTTTTTAAAGGCGATGATATCAATATTATGTGGCTTGGGATGAATGAGCTTGGGTCCATCATTAAGCCAAAACAAGTTAAATTCATAATTCTCATAATGCTGTTTGGTAGTTTATGGAGGGAAATGTTAAATATTGGCAATGAGGTTCTTGTATGGTCCTGTTGACAACAGGAGTAAAATATATTAAAAACAAAAATAATGCAAATGATTGGCTATATTCCAAATCAGAAGATGTTAATATTGTTTTTTTTCATTAGGTGTTCTCATACCATTCTAATTGCTAATATTTCTATTCAGTCATTAAAGAATTAGATATATTATCTGTATCATGTTCAGAAATACTTGCAATGCAATGAAAATAGGAGCTTGCATCTACATGTAGTATGGCACATAATTGCCTCTTTTTGCATGTTCTATCACAACCTTCAGGTGCATCAAAGTTTACTAAAAAGTTCCTGTAGTAATTTTGAAATTCAATACTTTCAGGCTTTTGAAATAGTTTGGCAAGCTTATACAAGCTTTCAGGTTTGATATCTTTTATGTTGTACAGTTTGGTCATAATATATTCCAGCTTCCAGGTAGCCTCTTTTTTTAGGTTTGCTTCAGTGAGATTTAAATAGTAATGCCATAGATCCTAAAAAAGAAAGCAAAATCATTATTGTATTTATTTAGTTATAGGATTATACTCTAAATATGATTTTATTTTGAACATGTAGCTGTGGACTATTATTGTTGTATTGGTGTTTCCATGTGATTTCCCACTGTCTCCTGCCTGCCACATATGACTGCTGGATTTGTCAGTTATCTGTCCCCTTTACATTGTTACTCTTCAATGAAATTAGCAGACTATGCAAAATGGATTTTAAATGTTTATTACAGCCTTTTATATATCAAGCATCAGTCACTATAATAATTTCAACTGTTTCATATGAAAAAAGGGGAGGGAGTGTTAGGTGTATGACTAAATTTGGTGTATGGCTTGACTAAAATTTCACCCTTGTCCCCAGCTGCACCCCACTGGCTTGATCCAACTGTCCATTTTTACCTTACCGAGAGACCCTCACCTCCGCACTTTATATATTTTAACCTAACAATCCCTATCATGACATTAATTTTAATGGAAACATAAAGGTGGCGTAGGGTTAAGCAACACAGTTTTGTAAATATTCTTAGAGTTACACTACTTCCTAAAATAAATACTTATATGGATTTATTGTGAAAATTTATTGAGACATTTTTAAATTAAAAACTTCATCAAAGATTCCAAATTTTGGAGGGAATGCAAGAATAGTATTGAAATGCAATGAAATGGTTTGCAAATTTCTGAGTCAATTTCAAATCCCCTGAACATAGTATTGTCACCAAAATTGCTGGGAGAAGGGTAGGGGTTAGGTGACCATACAGGTAAATACCTGTCAAGTTTTTAACCTAATTTCAAAGTCACTGATCATACAGTAGACAATGTCCTATTCATCCACTATAGGAGTCATTAACAGATTCTACAAATGCAAATAATCTGACCAGTGCTGTATTGGCAGCCAGGGAATCTGTCACTGTATCAGCAGCATTCAGGTATCCAGGCACAGTGGTGTACCTTGGTTCTCTGCTGTATGTTTTAGATTTTTCCTTTATTCACAATTCACTGTAGCATTCACATGAAATACATTTCTATAAAATCTTTTACAGTTGATTCATAGGTGAATACCTAGTAAATCCACGGAGTCCAAGGATTTGCTTTCTGTATTTCAGTACATATATAGTTAATAACAACTGAGAAGGTTAACATATTTGCTTATTTCTGCCCATGTATGAGCCCCTAATAGAAACTGACAGCCATTTACTGAACAAAAGAAGAGAAGTTGGTCTGCATCATGGGAACAGACATGTCAAAAGATAGTTTGCGGTTGTTTCAACAAAATAGCCACAGTTCTCAAAAGCTTATGCTTACAGTATTTTTATTCCCTAATAATTCATACATTAATGATTTGAAATTTTATACATTATTAAAGATTTATTTGCAATGTTTGTTAGAAACTAGTGTAAATTACTGTATTATTGATATTTTTATTATTTTGATTGCAAAATGCAACTCCCATAAATGAATACACTGGTTTGTTTCTTTCTTTCTAACTTTAAGCTAATGTTAATAGTAAGTTTCTGAAAGTGTTGAGGAAAGCAGAATAAGGACGCATTTGAGATGGTGATAAAGTGTCAACTGTTGAGCTCAGTTAGGAATGTATAAATGGCTTTCTATATTTATGTGATTTTTTAAAGCAGAAATTTACAGATTACACTACATGTGATGTTTTCTGTGGTAAATCAAACATGTAGATGTGATAACAATATAGGATAATCAATACCATGTAAATATTGTGAATAGAATAATAGAAAATTGTGAATAGTGTACAGAAGGGACAATTGTGCAAAGCCAAAGAAAGGGACACTAAACAGATTGTGCAACCTATTTACTCAAATGCTACAGCTTGACTCATAGATTACTTTTTTTAAAAAAATAGCTGTACAAAAACAAACACCCTCTCTCAGCCTGCACTCCTGTGCATAGACTTTCCAGCACACTCAGCAACAGTCCACACACCAGCAGGCTGAGAAGGGCCGTCATGGGGCAAGGTTAACCACTCTGTTACCCCTTGCCCAACCAAATATCACAGGTAGACTGCGTGCTTAGATGGAACCGGACCACGTCTCCCAGAGGTCTCTCCTGGACATCGCAGGGGCAGTAGGCGGGTTGTGTCTCTGGACATGACATCACTCTGGGAGGAGGTTTCTTACCCTGTGAGTGACACACGGCTCCCCACGCATGGCCGGTCTGGAGTCTATGCATTTAGCGGTCTGCGACGTGCAAAAAGTTGGGGACCACTGAACTAGAGGGTCTGGAAGGATGCTGGTTGTCAGATACAGAAATATCTGATAAGGGGAAATTTATGACCCTGGTCTGTTAAGAGAGGCTACTTTACATTTAAGACATTATTCAGACATTAATGTTATCCCCAATATCACACTGACCACTTAATTATAGGTCTATTTAGAGAGAATATGTGTCTCCTCTACAGTGAAAAAAAAAAAATCTGCTGCAGACTGCAGAAAAATCTGTACATTTGCCTGCTGGTGCAGGGGTTGCAAAGAGTTTGTAAACCTGTCACAAAACCTTTGCTGAACTGAGAGAAAGTGTAACTGTATCCAGTTGTGTATTTATTTTTTTCACTAAATGCTCATATACCGTTTTTAAGATAAGGAGAAACTATGTTTTGCCCATGTAGGACAAACTAACTAGGTTTGCTTAAATGACATTTTGTCCTGCAACACATACTTACCTTCCCTTTGTTCCTTGGCTGTGGAAACAAAAATACCTGGAGTATGTAAATCACTTTACTTAATCTGACATGGGGCTGCTGGGGTGGGAGATGTGCTGTACAGGAACCCTTCCCATGGGGAAGAGTGTTCAGCCTTATTCATGTCAAAGTCTTTGATCTTTGTTACAGACATGCACTGTTTTCTGCAGTATATAAATCAGTTCATTTCAAATTTAGTTCAGAAATAGAAGCATGTGGACAACTTGTGTAATGTATGTGATGCATTTTTTGTACTCACCAGTAAAGAGTAACAGTTGGTGTCATACTTATATAGACGGAATCCAGGGTTATTGGACTCCTTCTCTGCTGCAGATCTAATAGGTGTAACAGCCGGAGTAACAAAGACAGATCCGACTGGGTTCTCTGAAATCAATAGTTACACTGATATTAGTAATTATAAAAGATTTTCTTTAGATGTCAGTTTATTTTGTTCAATGTAAAGTAATTGTGGTTCTAGTGAAAGATAGAGTCATAAAGCAAATCACAAAATGCAATGAAGTATAATTAAAGGCATTTTTCCATAGCAAGTCACCTTTTTTATCCAGAACAACCATAATACTGTCACGATGAGTATGCCCGTAAAATTGTCCAGCAATAATGTCATTATAGGTACGAAAAATCTCCACCAGCCTCTCGTTGAAATAGCTTCTCATTGCAGGTATCATTTCTGTAAATGGTAGGTATCCAATAGGAACATGTGCAATTATATATACCTAAACAACAATATGTATATGTTAAAAAAGCAAACAATAAAGTGAGGAAGAACAGTCATAACCTAATTGTGCACTAATTCACAATAATCAAACTGGTCTCAATTATCCTGATTACTACGGCCGGGGAAATTATAATGCATTTGGGACAAATGTATTTTCCCATTTTTCTATTATTAATTGATATGATACATTAGATTGTCGGTCCCTTTAGGAGTCAATTAGTGATACGACTATGGACTTTGTAAAACACTGTTTAATATGTTGTCCATATATATATATACTGGCTAAAAAAATAAAATAAAATTCTATATTAATATCATACCTTTTTACAAATAGATAATGAATACTGGTTATCTGGTGTTGCCATTTCCCTGTTTGTGATTACTATGCACCATATAAGAAGATCCTTTGCAGGTTACCTTTTTCTAATGTACATTTTTGGTATAGATATGCAATTCCTGTCATATTTATAAAAAACAGTGCGGGGTTACGTTACACTATCAAATCAGTTATAAAAACTTTAATATCTCTTTACCTTTTCATTGTTTTGGCGAGAATACTGTAATGTTTCTTCCAACCAAGTGAACTGATCTGCCGGGTCAGTAATGTTAAATGTCTCTTTATTGGGAGAGTAATACAGATTTGTGTTTAAGCTGATGATTCGCAGGGGAATAGCAGATGTGTTTGTCTTGTAAATCTGAGAATAGTAACCTCCTGTTGATTAAAAAAAAAAAAAAAAAGTGAGCAACATGATTTTATCTATACATTATCACAAAGCAAATAGTTCAAGCGACAGTGATTAAGGGTGGGGAATGTAAATGCTTGGTCCTCTGTTGTTATGAATAGAATCGGTCACAGGAATGGTTCCAATAAAAACTTCTTAGACAAGGTGTGATCACTACGCAAAGGGCCTGACTTTTTAACGCTCTGCAGAGGAAGGAGAGGACACACTTCACATCAGTCCAGCAAACCTGGATTGGATGTTTTTAATTCTGGACCAGATCTGTTCCAGGTTCGCTGGATCACCCAGCTTTAGTGATAAAAGTGTAACCTCTCCAGCCTTGGAGGGCTTTAATAAATTAGGTCTATAGAGCCAATATAGCTGGCTGTGTAACACTTATTTGGGTTTCACCAATCTACTAATAAGGACAAGGCCACATCCCTAATTTATCAAATCACAAAACAAGAAATTGAGGAAAGACCTCAGCATTGTGGGACTTTTAAGGCCAATTATCGCAGAATATACACATATAAATCAAAAACATAACTTTATTTAGACATCAATAAAAACAGCATTAAAACTTTAAAAATGTGAAGCACACACAAACAGAGATTCCTGTCTAGGTTGCCTCAAACAGAGGAATGACGCGTTTCGCTGATTAAATCCGCTTCTTTAGGAACAAAGGGGACAGGAATATCTGAATTAGCAACACATAAAGCCCATCTAGCTTGTGAGGGCAGGAAAGACAGCAGCTTTAGAGCGTTCCTTCAATTAGCAATATTCTCACTATTCTGTCATAACCTATATAATTACTTTCCATACTCCAATCCATAATTACTATCTTTTTATAGTACTCAGCCCTTGACATCTTCAGGGGAACAAAACATATCAGGGGAACAAAACTGGTAAACTTTAATGGACAGTCCTAATGTAATTTTTTACATAGTCACTAGGCAAAACCCACAGAAAAGTACTTTTATGGTGCTTAAGGGTTTTTATTTTTTCAATTCAATTAGATATACATTTTTCATTTTGCCGAAACATTGTTGCTTATTTGTATTTTCCTGCTTGTTTGTAGACCTGGAGTTCAAACTCCAGAAGACTATGCAGCTTGCCTGCTAATGAGCTCTTCTGTTAAACTGAATATAGTATTGGCTACATACGGTATGTACTTTTGACCAGGTGCAAAGATAAAGGATTTTGAAGAACACAATGAAGCTGCATTTCAGCAAAATATGTTATACTTCAAAAAAGAATGAAGCTTGTATTTTATTATTATTATTAATATTATTAATAAACAGGATGTATATAGCGCCAACATATTACGCAGCACTGTACATTAAATAGAGGTTTCAAATGACAGATACAGACAGAGACACAGGAGGGGAGGACCCTGCCCCGAAAAGCTTACAGTCTAGGAGGTGGAGGTAGTCTCACACAATAGGAGGGGAAATACAAGTAACGTATGTGTATATGTATCTCTAGATGTAGGAGGCCAGTGTCAATGGCATTTGTGTGCAGCAAAACTCCTTCTTTCCACATACAAGGTTATAAGAGTATAGACAAAGATAAACCTGGTAAAATGCAGGTTAACTCCTAGTCTAAATATTTTAAAAGCATCTTAAACTGATCTCATGATGTGTTTGCCAAAGTTAATCAGCACAGGCCCTAAGTATGCTGCAGGCAACCTTCTGTAACATATTGTCATACAAGTTTATACTAGGAAAAAAAAATGAGAAGAACATCACTGTGCAAGTCTGCCTAGGGAGACATATTGGACCTGATTTATTAAAGCTCTCCAAGGCTGGAGAGGATGTTTTAAATCCTGGACCAGATCCATTCAAGGTTTGCTCCAGGTTTTGATTACCCTGCTTCAATGATGAACGTGTATCTTCGCCAGCCTTGGAAAGTTTGAATAAATCAGGCCCAATAGTTAAATATTGCTTTACCCATATTTCGTGTGCACTGATATGGCCTATGTCATAAAATTTTCCTACATATCAAATAGAATCGCTGTCTGTGACTTTTCTTTCCCCCTTGCCATATGTTCCCTTTTGTTGGTCAGTCAAAACATAAATCAACAGGAAGCCAGTATGAGTAGCAAATTGTGTAAACTTGGCAATTGCAACTTTTTTTACTGTTTCTTTCTTTGGCAAAGTCAAAAATTAAGGACCCACAATGTCAAACCACCAAATGAACACAAGTAATGTACATCCTACCTTTTCGGAAAGTGGTGAGAGCTTCCTCAGACAGCCAGGGTTTCCAAAACTCTGCAACTGCTGTGTAGACTTCACTGCCTGATACAGGCAACTGATCCTAATAATACAATGTGAAAAACCTTCATTTAGGAAATTTCTCATATCCAAAAGTCCTTTTTTAAAAAAAAAAAATTCAAATTGAAGATAAAACTATATGAACATTTAATGAGAACTTATTTTAAAAAAATTGTATGACATAAAATAGCTTTTTTTAGTATTGACAGCTGACTCTTTAGCTTACTAAAATTTTCTGAATCAGGAAAGAATCAAGAAATACCCTCCCACTAAGAACTGGGCTAAGTTAATCGGCTGCAGGAAGTAACAAGCACATGGGATTCATGGGTGTTGGCAGCCATGTTTGCTAAAGTCCTTGCAATGTATGTAACAGCATGAAAGGGCTCAGTAGGTATATACTTTAAATAGTCTTTATTTAATGAACAGCGCCGCATAATATGTTGACACTATATAAATCTTGTTTATTATTAATAATATTAATAACAATATTAATAGTAACAGTTAGCTTTAGACATGTCGCTCTCTCCTCACATTTTCATTATACTGGTACCTAAAGGCTTGATTTATTCTTTGCCTGTGCTAACCACATGATTCAACATTGCTGCATAATTTAGAAAGCAACTGATTTTTCTTGTTTCTTTCCCCCAGGATCTCATTAATAACATGCATCAATGTGTACAGCAGAGTTCCCTTCTATTTTGCTGTGAATGCCAAAACAAATGAAGCAGAGGTGATCTTAAATCAAACATTATGTTAGATCAGTAAGTGTAAAATGACCACACATAGGAACGTTTTAGCTCAAACTATTTAATATTGTATATAAGTCTACCTGAATCAATATAATTTAAATGTATTATTTAGGTAGAGCCTAACACTATGCAGTATGTATGTATGGGTAGTTATTTTCTGTGTATATTTGTGTTTTACTTCTCTTGTACTTAGGACAAATATTGAATACCTAATTCATGGCATATATTTGGGATGTTAGTTTATGGGTACCGGTGTATTTGCCCATAAATCCCATAGTGAAAAACACTAGGACTTCAGTAATAATAATAATAATTAGAGTGCAGGGAATGGCAGATACTTGTTGGTAGAAGAGACTTCTGTCAGATTAGATTAGACAGAGTAATATTTTAAAACTATCTGTGTGTTCTATTCTTCATGTGCTTAAGTGTGACATAAATACAGTACATTAAAACATTAGCAAATAAAGCAAATCATTTTCAAATAAAGTCAAATCCACAAACTCCAAAGAGTTACTTTACCCAGCTTTATATGCTACATTGGAGAGGCAGCCAAGAAGAAGCTCCAATAAGTTAGTATAATATGTCAGTCTTTGTACATAGTCCTAATGACATCCAGTGGTTACTTTTGTATAAAATAGCCATTATCTGTAACACTTAAACTTGCATCAAACTTTTTAACTGTATTTTACTGACAAACCAATCAATAATCATTTTACTGCTGTCATTCTTCTAAGACAGTGTTTCTTAATCAAGGTCTCCCCCGGGATTTGCTAGGGGTTGCTTGAAAACTGAGCACCTTATGCTTCACAGGTCAGTTTAACTGATACCAATGATCTTTCAGGTCATCTGTAAGGTTAGCAGCCATCCCACAGGCCATTAGCATAGGAGGCATTCACTTCAACTGACCATCACCTTAATGTACTGAAAGCTTTGGATATAGTATTTATACAGGTGTTCCCCAAAGAGACCGGAAAGTTCTTTTCTGGGGCTCCCCCATGTTAAAAAAGTTGAGAAACATTGTTCTAGGATATATAATATTCATAAGCTAGTTAAGGTATATATACCTTGACGACTAGTTCATTTTAAGTGAGATGTAAGAATTGATCTGTCATTACATTTCAGAACAGAAAACATACTTGTGGCCAATAGTCATGGTTTCCAAGTGCAGGAAATACAAGCAAGTCTGGTAGGAGGGTACGAATGGTAGTTGTCATGTTTTTAATGACTTCTATCACTATTTTTGTAGAAAGTTCATTTGCAGGAACATGAGGTGGGCTGTCTCTGTAGAAGAAAAACATAGGTTACTTATTTGTGTTTTTTATAATTAGATAAAACATGCATAAACAACATTGAAAATTGATATTTAGTAAAAACTGAAATAAGGGGAATGGAGGGAATGTTTAAGATGCCATTGCTGATGTCTCCTTTTAAAGCTATTTGCCTTGTTTCTCTAGTATTGCCTGGAAAAAGTATAGTATTACTGTAAGAATTTCTGATTTTCTGACAATGAGCCTGATTTATTAAAGCTCTCCAAGAATGGTGTAGGTGATCCAGCAAAACTGGAATGGATTTACTCCACGACTGAAACATCTGCCAACAAATAGTAAATTATTTTAGGAAATTCTTTCCAGGTTTGTTGGATTATCCAGGTTCTCCTCTGATAGTCAGTCCTAGTGTCGTGTTCCTGGATTCTGACTCTGAACTGTTGAAGCCATAAAGCCAGTCAACCAGCATTTTAAAGAGAACACATTCAATGACAGCTCCACATATTCTACTTTTGACAGCTGACAGCTACTTAACAATTTAGGTAACAGATCATAGCTGTAGTTAGGAGAATGCAGAAAACTCAGAAGGAAACTGGAATTAGGAGTTTTTAAACTGACCGCAAGATTGTCTGTCACATATGCTTATTAGTGCTTAAACAGGGTTGAAACATGCTTAGTTAGTGCTGAGACGGGTATTTTTTCTGCTTTGGATCTGTTATACGGCATGTTGCAAGCATAAAGCCAATATTAACCATTTCACTACCATACAATTCAAATTTTCAATACACATACAATCTAAAATGGATATTAAACCTGATGGCTAAAACTACACACATTCTATAGCAGAGCACATACAAATTAAAAATAGTGTGGCTGATTTTAGTTGTTGCACAATTGGTCCACAAATGTTCATAAATATTGTCACATCTAATATTTAACAATATATAAAATACTTCAATTGTATTATTTGTGGGGTGGGATAATTATTTGTTTACAGAAGGAAAGTAATTGTGTGCTTTTAGTTCAGCCTTCTATTTTTCCTAATACTTAATATACTTTTCTATATTTTTTATCTAAATGCATTTGACAAGAAGGCTCATTGTCCTATATATATATCCAGCCTATATAGTGTTCCTGCTGCCAATGAACTGAATCCTAAAAGTACTCAGGTTTATTCATCTCTAGAGATATTGCCTACTTTCACTGACCTGACACTATTCTCTATCATAAAATATAGTAATGACCTTGTTTGAAGCCTTTCACTGAGAAGAGTAATAAATATTCTTCAACGTCAAATTGATTAAACTCCAGATCTGTGAAAACATTGCCATAAACCACATACTTCTGCAAATAGGCTTTATTCCTGGCAAAAGTCTCTCATTTGTGTATTGAACTTATTACTTCTGCTTTTCACTTGTTGCTAATCTTTCACAAGGAGATTTGGCAACAAGCAGGTTAGCCCTAAGCAGCTAGCATTTCACCTTGCTGTGATACAATCCCACGTCTATATCAGTCAGCCACTAGATACACAAAGTTTGTACACAATGTACACAAATGTACACAAAGTTTGCATGTTCACCCCGTGGTTGTGTGGGTTTCCTCACACCTCCAACAAAAACATGCAGAACTGTTATCGGGCACCTCAAAAATGTATCCTCTTAATAAAGAATAAAAACTCCTTAAAACAGAAACAGGGTCTATACTCCCTATAACTATCTTTTTCTAGTACCTTTTTCTAGTAGTAGTGGCATCTCAGAAGAAGCATTAGGGAATTGGTTATCAGAACGCCAAGCTTGCTACAATCTAGGAATCTTTTAAAGCAAATAGTTGTCCGCCATAGACTCCATTGATGTTTAGGTTTGTGATAATAATTGTATGTTTGGAGTTTAGCTTTAACCAGTTGAATAGTGGAAATGGTACAATAAATCATTGACAGGAACATGGACTTTGCTGCTGACATCAGTATATGTTCTGTGATCTGAATATAGTACTTCTGAACTAAACTAAATGAAAATAAATACCACGTAGTTTTTGAATAAAAACAATACAGTTCTTTACACTTCAAAGTCTACTGTAGATAAATCACATCTGAAATAAAATCTGTTACTACTGTCTTTCTTTGCAAGTTATCCACAAACAATATATAGATACATTACCCTGTCCATATCATGAAGTCAACTTTTTGCTCTGAATCTTTTATGTATTGAATTGCTGATAAAATAAGTCCAAAAGGTGAATCACATAGAAAGTCCCCAAAAATTCCAGGGTTTGAGGCATTAACCCCCTTGGAGGACAAACAGACTTGGGTGTGATCATCAGTGAGGTGATAAGAGAAATCCAAGTGTAGGTCTGAAATATGCCAAAACTGTCCTAAATATTAAAAAAAAAGAAGAAAAAGTTAAAAGATTTGACTTCATCAGACTAAGAAAGGGTTTTTATTATTTTTTGTACACTGTGAGAATATTGCCATCACCAGCCCCTTTAAAATCAATGATAGCAATGTTACTTTCTGTACTAAATGTACACATGTACTAAAGGGGCACAGGTTGTACATCAAGTTTCTAGGAAATATATACCCAAGGATAAATGTATTATACCTACTTACACAGTACATTCTCTTTAGCTTCACCATTATTTATACAGTGACTACGTAACCGTAATTTTATATACCTAGATCAAGTATGGTCGATATATCATATTTGTGGTGTGGAAAAGAGATATGATGTATGTGACCAGGTTAGAAACCAACAGATTACAAATGAAAATTTCAGTATTTATTAGTCGAACGCTTTAAGGAATTTGCAGTTTCAGATGTATTTACTCCCCACCAGCTCAAATGATGCCAATTTATGTGACTGTATTCACATGTAACAACCAACCAGGCATAAGGCAAATATATTTGAATTTCCCCTGAACCTGGCTGGGTATTTAAACAGAGGCTAGTTAAATAAATTATTATTTTAGAATCTATATTCTTATTCTGGTTGTGAAACTACCTATGTGAAACTCCTATTTAATGCACATTGGTTGATATAAGGATTGAATGTTATGAATAGGAGAAGTACTTAATTCCGTTTTCAGATACTTGCATTGTGGTTTGAACAGTAATAGACTTGACATTTTTCAACATAACCTGACATTTAGGATTTAGGACACATTTTATGCTTGTTAAGGTATACAGCTTCCTTAAACTACGTCAGTTAAGAATGTCACAAGTTATGTCAGTAAATCTTATTGCAGATACATACAGTAGGTTGCTGTACAATGATTGCTATTTATATGCACAGTTTTGAAATAATGTAATTAAACTCCTGTAAACTTAAACTTTTATTGATTCTAGTAGGCCCTAATCCTTGAAGGGAATAAATAACCTTATTATTATTATTACTAGTTATTATTTCTATCAGGGTTTTGTATAAATGAGAGGACCCTAGGTGATCTGTCTATATGATTTTGTTTCCCCAATGCCTGGAAGGTGCAAGATAGCCAAAACTTATAAACATTAAATCATTCTACTGTAAACTTTCCTGATTAGGGCATGACTATGGGAAACAACATTATATTGTGTATAACTTTATCAGTAAATGCAAAAATATTTGATTTAAGAAAATGATTTTAAAGTTACAATTTGTTATGTATAGTGGTGGGCCATCCCTTTCCCCATTTTTTCACATCAGGTGGTCATCCAGAAAGAACAAAGAGAGTTAGCTCAGACCCCATTCCTAATTATATGGGTGAGACTGAGAGGTTCAGTTGCTTCAGAAAACTGAATTCTGCTACGGAGGGCTCAGGCACACTCACACATACATATTCACAAACACTCATACACTAAAGCTACATACACACGTCTAACTGTTCTCGCCTGATAATTGTCTCAGGGCCGATATCGGGCAAGAATCTGGCGTGTGTACAGCGCTCGTCGTCCAGCGTCTGAACGGCTGTCCCAGCAAATCCACGGACAATGGGCAACTAACGATCCTAATGCAAGGGAAGGGGGAGAGTGCTCAGCAGGGTGCTGCTCCATCGCTCTCCCCTCTCCATAGAGCAGAATGGTGCTGTATGAATAGCACTCGTTCATGCAACGTGCAGTACTAGTCATTGAAAAGGATCGTGAAAGATTCTTTTCAACGACTATTATTGCACGTGTGTATGCAGCCTAACACTTGCACATACAAGAAAAAAACAATGAACTTTTCTTTAATAACATTTTTTGAACTAAACTTTTAATATAACTATTTTATGCTCAGTACTATAATATGTATTTTGTAATTTTTTGTTTTTGGTGCAAGAACATAAGTACTTTTGGTCCTTAAGTGCCTTCTAATCCTAAATATTTAAAAAAAAAAAAAAAAAAAGACCAAAAAATGGCATAATTTATTATTACTTATTTTTATTACCTGCCTGCATCTAAAACTCTTAAAGCATGGAATATGTCACCCCCATCTGTTTTTAGAGGCTCTATGCTTGCCTTTCCTGTGGCCCATGTCTAGTTTTTGCTTTATCCCATGGTGGCAAAGTCATGTTAATGATTTATGCTCCCTCTTGTTCCCTTACTTTCTTTAAATCAAGCCCATTGTGTAAACCCCAGTTAAAGCTGATCACCTTACAAGTAATCATCTTACAGTAACATCTGATTTACAATAGTCAAACATATAATAGTAATATAATAGTACTGCATAAGTGAATGTACAGGAAAAGAAATACCATACATTCCACTGCTGAATATAGTGTTGTAATTTAGATATCCCTTTATTATGAGGTGGTTATTCTGTGAAATATTGATAGGTAATCAAAATAAACCATTGGGAATAGATTCAACTGGTAGATAAGTATTCATGTATTCATGATAAGGATTCATGTATAAGTAGATCTAGATCTACTTATACATGAATCCAAAGGCAGCCCTTGCACATTACCTCCTGCAATGTTTGTGTTTAGCATTATATCACATATGTTAAAGATTTGACAACTTTTTATCTTTTATACTTTACATGATTATAGTCTGTACTGTTGTGTAAACTCTACAGGACATTCTGTGAACTATTCCTTTTCCTATTCTGTTTACATCATTTATATCACATAACAATGCTGAATGTTGATAAACAAAAGAGAGACAGAAAGATCACAGAATTTGTCTATGTATAAGTTAAATATAAATGTACATGCTGCAAAATATC
>NC_092861.1:84513643-84539530 GCF_032062135.1 Pyxicephalus adspersus | reverse complement strand
GAGCAGAACAGTGCTGTATGTACAGCACTCGTTCATGCATCATGCAGTCAGTAGCAGTTGGAAAGGATCGTAAAAGATCCTTTCCAACAACAATGATTGCACGTGTGTACATAGCCTAATACAGACATTCAGATACTATTTGCATGCTAAAGCAGACTGGACACAGTTTGGTGCCATACATTAAAATCCTAAACTTACATACCCACCCATGTAAAACTTAAGCAAAACATGATGTTTACTTATGTAACATCCCCTTAAAGCAAAAGTAAACTAAAAAGCAAAAAATCACCTTTACTCTTGCAGATCGGTCAATCCCTGTGGAGGTTTCCTGGATCAGGTCCCACATCATCCTGGAATTCACCTTCCTCCTGCTATTGAGGAAGTATCGGGCACTGCCATCTTCATTGCTCTTTTTCCGCCTTCTGGCTACATCACCCAATCTCACAGATCCGATCGTGTAGCTGCTGTAAATGGGAAAAAAAGATTGGCGATCTTACTGCACATGTGCCAGATCTGTATTTTTTCCCCATTGAAGAAAAAGTTTCTTCTGCCCTATCTCGTATATGTACGTATGTAACCTATGTATCCCAAGAGGCTTTGGGCTCCGCAGTGATAAAGACAGAAGGGGAGGGGTTTTACTCATTTTTTAAAAAAAAAGAAATTTAACACCCCCACCCCAAAAAAAATGATTTTTACCTTACATAAAAGGTTTGTCCACCCTTTAGTGTAAAGTAAAAATCCTGAAATCCATATGATAGGTCTGCTTTAATATAGAATGTTGGTATATGCTAAACAGTTCTAGAATCTCTTCTTCCTAAGGAGTAATGGTTGTCTACCTTCTATCTCAGTGGGGAGTCTGGCCATAGAAAGACAGAAACCAATCACTACCCTGGTGCATTTACGTGTCAGACCTAAAGACTGAATCACATAGAAGGACGGGTCTGGTTCCCAGTGGTAGAAGACTTAGCTTCAGCAAGGGGATGTCAAAGGAGATGGGACCCAGAAGGGAGAAGCTTTAGGACAGGTTTGTGTTGGTGCTGAATTTGAGATAGTTACTTTATTGGGGAGACCCACTCCAGAGGAGAGATGCTTCTCTCTCTGCCCATTATGGATTTGGAGTTCAGCCTCTGATTACTAATGCCACATTACAAGAGAGAACTCTGCTCCAGTGGGAGTGCATGCTACACTTATGTTAGCCCACAATGGCATGGCATGGATCTATTACTAAAGCTTACCTAGTTGGTAGCATAATCTATAGTTCTACAGGCTCTACTACTGAAATTGCCTAATTTTATTTTACCACACACAATAAGGTTTAGTGTGCAATAGAATTCCCAACAAGTCTGACACAGCCCATCTCACATCCTGGCTGGAGAATGTCCAGCATCATCTAGCTCTTTCCTTTGCTGTCTCTTCTATGCGACATTGGACTGAATAACTCCATTCATTGGATCTCAGTTCTTTTCAATCATTAAGGCTCAGAATCACAGGTGGTCATTACCATAACCCTCTGTTTTTGGAAGGATATGGACAACACCCTTTTGATCTTTCCCATCATCCCATAATCTGGCTGCATTGCATAGAGATCTAGTATAGATATCAATGGGTCTAGGAAAAAAAAGGAACCAGTCAAAAGTCAAAATTTAGGATGCAAAAACTTTATCAATAAAGAGAAAACCACAGATCTGATATTATTGCAGTAAAATATTCTTCTGTAGCAAGAGGAAATCCCCAATTTACTATGACCAAAATTTTATTATAAAAATGTATTAATAATTGGAAATTTTGTGCCATACAAGGAAAAATTCCTGAACCCGACTATGTTGCTGAATACAGTGTTGTAACTTAGATATCCCTTTATTATGAGGTGGGTATTCTGTGAATTATTGATAGGTAAACAAAATAAACCATTGAAACCCTTATACTACATGGTCTTCTGATTTATATTTGGGAAAGATCGGAATCCTTACCTGGTCTAATCAATCACACTTGGAGGTTCCAGCCACACCATTGGACTACATTATTTCTGCTTAGCATAGTGCTTCAGTTTTTGAATAATTCTCTGTTTGTATTCATTGTACAATAAACAAAACACTGGTCACATTGGTCCATCAAAGGACTGAAAGTACTTGGTAGTCCCCAACAACATTTTAAAAATGAGACCCTCGAGGGGGAGAGGTTCCAAGCACACATTTGCTCCCTACTACTGCAGCATTACATCCCCACCCATTAGCTGTCTCTCTTGTGCCTACTTGCCCCTCTGTGCCAGCATATGTGCAGGGGCCCTATGTGCACAGAAGAGCAAGAATACAGTGGTACTACTGCTAATATTGTATCATGTAAGAAAGCAGAAATGTGTGTGAGCTTAGTCAGGAAGAAAAGATCATTCTTTTACAAGAAGGGTTTTATCTGTTCTGAGGCTGTGTTTGTCTGTTATTCAGGCGTACCTATACTCAAAATTTTCACTTTATATAAAAGGGTAGAGAACCCCTTTATGTAGGTTTTTTTTAGGTGCAACACCTTTTTTTTAAAAAAAAAGGGTGCAGCACCGCCCCCTAATTCTCGGCTGCCTAGGCAGTCGAGAATTAATGGGAGCGCAAAGTCTCCCAGGATACCTTTGTCAGGCATCCCGGGAGGCTCTTGGGCGATCCTTCTATGCATGCCCGAGCATCTGGGACGGGTGACGTAGGATGAAAAACCCAGAAGAGAAGACGAAGATGGCTCCGGGACGGATGTCGGGAAGACACAGGACCAGATGCCAGACACCCCCGGAGTGATCGGACTGCCCTGCAGAACTTAAGGTAAGTGTGTTTTTGTTTTTTCGTTTTTTGAGTATAGTTCCTCTTTAACTAGATACAATGAGGTGATGATTATGGGTGACATGCTCTAGGCAGGGAAATGGTTGACAAATTCTCAATCACTCACTAAGAGTGATGTCCACACTGTGCAAATAGTTGAATCTATTTGTCTGGTCCGTATTGGCTTAGTTTCTCCTCCAGCCAACACGTACAGTACAGTAAGATGCTTAGAGCCAAAGTCACATTATCACTATGTTCTCTCAGAACTTTATATTTGATTTTTCTGCAAATTTAGTCCCAGAATTTATAGATTATATGTTTGCATTGAAAACCTACAGACATCAGGCTAATATACAGAGGCTTCTTGAGATAACTGATGTAGTCTAAACACTTCTTTCTGAACTTACTAACGTTCTGGTGTTGTATTTTCTTCTCTGAGAATATTCAAATTTTTGCTACCCAAACAATACTGAGACCTCTGCATCTTCTATAGTCACACTTTTGCCTATTTAAGTTACCTTGACTTGCAAAAAGATTCCTGTATAACCAGTCCTCTTTTGTGCTTTGTCAGGATAGTAATACTTACATGAATAGCTCTATTTTGAACCAAACAATTGGGGAAGAGGAAGCAAGTTAAGTGAGAAAGGCCTTCTAGGTTCCCAAGCAGGCAAATAATTTATAACCTTGCAACCAAATCTTTAAATATTCATGCTGTGAGTCTGAAATGTAACCCTCTTGGTATAATGAGATGCCTTCTGTCCTAGTATACATATGAGGTGTACCCGATCATTTAATAGAAATCCATTATAAAATATTATATGCTAAATTAATAGAGATCCTAAAGGCCAATAAAGAGGATGGAACATAAACCCTTTTTTGCAATGCAAGAAAGAAAGTTTAGGACCTTTCTGATAGCTCCATGACTTGTTCCTGTGACCCCTGTTATGATGGTAATAGTGGTAACACTGTTGGAGTGCAATCCTTTTTTATTGTTGTCATAGATAGGTAAATGTTTGTGCAGTTCTAAATAGTTTTGTAAAGATCAATCTCTCAATACTTGCTGAGACTAATGTTCTACGCTTACTAGCCGGGTTAACAAGTGTACTGTGTCACTGTTCACACAACTGCTAGAGGTGACTTGAATAGAAAAAAATGGAGTCAGATTTTGGTGGATTTTGATTGGATTGATTTAGAAATCTGACTACATTTTGTAATTGTTTTTGGTGGACAATCACTAGAAATGGTTTACCTAGCCAATTTTAGGAACCTTGGACAGCATAGGGGCAGTCTGAATCAATTTTCTCTTCCATTTTTTTTGTCACACCAGGAAAAAAAATACCTGTGCGTAACTGTAATTACTGTTGTGATTTCACTTGCCTAACAGCCACACTGTTCCCAAACACATCCCCAAAGTACTTTCAACCAAGTATTTACCTATAAGCACATTTCCCAAGATTATTATTTTTTTTAAATTTAGGAGGATTATCTTTACTAAAAACATGCTTGCCAACAGCACTCTCCCTTCAAGTACTTTATCCCTAAGTAATTAGCTGCAAGTACTGTCTGTCCTCTTTTTTTAAAATCTGCCCCTAGATTATCTCCAAGCTCTGTCCCCTCAATAAAATACGTGCACATCTTTTGTAGAGGGTGGCACTAATATCAGCCCATTACAGAAGACTGAGACAGGTATACCAGTGTGCTACTCTCTCATTGAATGATCATGAGTGTGGTCACTTGACCATGAGATATTCAAACTCAGAATTCAAGTTCATGTTACTTATATTCTGAATTATGATCTGAGGCTGAAAAAGCTCAAATAAAAGTCATCATCTTTGATCCGGAACTATCCAACGACGACTAGTTACCATGCACTGTACTGCAGCACAGTGTTATGTTTGCAACAGTCTATGCCACCCTGTTGTGTAGGTCATTAATTTTTAATATTACCCACTGCACCTTGCTGCCACACTGCAGTACAATATTCTGCATTGCACTGTACTGCATGTAATGTGTGTTGTGGTTCAGAGGTAATGTTGTATGTGGTAGGCAGCCCATTTAAATAATACCCAGTGTAACCCCTGGAGGTACATTTCAGCATTGTACTGAAATTCTTCACTGTGTGGCTTTGTCTGGTGGCTTTCAGTCTTTGCCAAAAGGTTCCCCAGCAAGGCCAGCACCTATTAGGTGCAAGGCCAGCACTACTGCCTTCATTTCTATGGCAAGGTCACCCAGTAAAGATTTTCAGAGCTGGGAACTTATTTCTAGGGATCACAGTAAGTGGTGGATTTAAAGTATACCTCACTAACGATGAAGTTGATTTTTAAAGTAGACTGAAAAGTTTGCCACTTTAATAAACCCCACACGGTGGGTCTGATTTAGGCTGGAGAGGATACAATTTTATCAGTGAAGCTGGGTGATCCAGCAAATCTGGTATGGATCGGGTCCAGTATTTAAAATATTTCAAACTAATAGCCAATGACTTTGAAGAAATCCATTCCAGGTTTGGAGAGCATTACAAAACCATGCCCAATGTTCCTGTTTGTTTTAGTACTGTACTGATTGTGTGTGTGTTTTCGTTATGTGAGAACTGTAATAATTCCATCTCTGTAGACCTGTTTCTGGCTGCATCAGTACAGTATCAACTGTGTCTCTGCGGGCCTGTGTTTGATTCTGTCATTATGGTACAGATTGTGTCTCTGTACATGTTTCCAATTGTGTTACTACAATAGCAAGTCTGTCCTTGCAGATATGTCCCTGGTTGTGTAATACTGTACTGATTAAGTCTCTGCAGATGTATTTGTACAGTATTTATTTTGTCTCTTTAAACTTATTTTCGATTATAGTCAGGGGTGTAGTGGGGTGGGCACGGGTGGGAATGTCGTGCCCTCACTTTTTTCGGGTGCCTGCTCTTTTTTTTACAAAGAAGTTTTGGTGGTCCGTGGCTCTGGCCAGTCTGCCCCCCCGGCACACTGGCCAGAGCCATGGACCATTCCCCCTGTACTGATAGCAGGCTCCAGACAGTGGGCGGGTTGTCTCTCTGAATACAACCACTCTCCCATCGCCTGCAATCTCTCAGACCTGCGATGGGAGAGTGGGCGAGTTCTGGGATCATGACATCATTGTGGGGGAAGTGTGTTCCCCTTTGAGTGACACAGGCGGGGGGGCCCCCTTTTTTTTTTTTTTTTTTTTTTGCTACTATACCCCTGATTATGGTTAAGTTCATTTAGTATGCCTGGTGCAAAAGGTAATGGGCTTGGGAAAGAAAAAAGTGTAAATATTTGCATTTTAGAAGATTTCTCTAATTAGGAACAGTAGTAAACAAAGTAGTATATGTTCACTAAATAAAACAATTCTGTCTGTACCAAAAATCTAGTTGAGTCCACAACCTGTGAATTGAAGTAAAAAGTTTGAAAGAAAAGCTATGTTTTAGGTTCACGGATGAGCTGTATTATTATTGCTAGCCTCTTTCTGTTTTTCTCATCAGCGAAATACTAAATCAAGGTATTACGGGTTACATCTGTCGCATAGCAACAAATTCATGCATGAAATCACTCACCTCATTGCATCAGAGCCTTGAGCTGCAAGAAAATGTATTTATTAGGTTATGAGTTCCTTCAGCGCTTACACCTTTTTCATACTACTTCATTTTCATTTCATTTGTTGCTATGCCAATGTTAGCAATTAGGTATAATGAAATAAGTTCTTCTAAAACCAATCTAAGCCTTTTAAACCTCTAGAGTTTCAAAATCTGGTACAAAATATTTTTTAACTGATAGGAATATTGTGGAAACTGTTAATAAGTATATACATGGGAATCACACAAAACTACTCTAAATATAAAGGATGAGGAAGGAAATGCAGAAATTATAACAAAAATGTGTCATTCTTTAGATTTAGTCCCAAATGTCCAACAATACCTGATTTTCAGAGCTGTACATTATATTGTTTGACAGGCGGGTATAGAAGCAGGGGGATAGTGAATATGGTGTTTACGTTCACTCTTTCATCTGTCAGTTACTTGAAAGTCCTTACGCAAACTATAAGCTTTCTTCTGTATCTGTTCTCTCTGGGAATGCATATGTGTGGTCTGTTTACACACAAATTGTTGTGTGTTGTGGTATGTTTATGTGTAGTGGTGTTACTTCACTGATCATGACAGTGCTTAGGCTAAGATTGGCTGCTAGATCTAAGCACTGTCACATACTACCCAATATATTGAAGTGTGGAGTAATGCCGACAGTGACAGAGGAGGAGGGAAGAAACAGGTGCTGGTATGGTAAGGGGATCTGGGGGGGAAGGATTGGGGTGACATTGTGGATACACTACTGCATACTGTCCTACACACGTCAGATGATTCTTGTCTGATTATTGCTTCAGGGCTAGTATCAGAAGAGAATATGACGTGTGTACAATAGCTGTCTGACGTCATTCCTTGTGGATCCATTAATGATGAATGACTCCAATACAAGTGAAGGGGAGAGAGCTCAGTCTTGTCTTGTCTTGAGGTTGCGGGAGGTTCCTTAAACAATGAGCAATTTGTGCCTTTTAGGTCATTTTAATTGACAATAATGATCTTTATGGATATTTGTAGGGATGACATTCCTCCCACTGGTCAACAATGTAAGAGGCATTCTTCCTACTGACCACTACACTAATGTATTATGAGCTGTGGATATAGTTATTATAGCAGGCGATCCTGGAAGATCTAAAACTTATTTTATATGTTAAAAAGTTTGAGAAACACCGCACTAGACAAACATTTGTGTGTGTGGTCAGACTGAGCAATTTACACAGAGCATCAACACTTGATGAGCTGAAATAAAGTTGTGCAGCGTTACAATGTATAATATTGGTGCGGCTTTCATATTTGTGTGGCTTTCTTAGAATTTTGACCTGTATGTGTTTTAGAATCAAAAGGTAGTTTTAAAGTCTACAGGTCAATTGAATTCAAGGTCGTATTGAAGCCATGTCACACTCACTACAAGTGCTTAGGCATTGCCGACCAGCAATGTAGAAAACATTGTTCCTACTGACCACTACACTAATGTACTGTGACCTGTGGATATACCGTGTTTCCCCGATTATAAGCCATCCCCATTAAATAAGCCAACCCCCGATTTTTGATAAAATAATTAAAATAAGGCACTCACCCGTGAATAAGACATCCTCTGATATCCGATCCTTTGTGTGCCTCCTTGATGCTGGTTGGCCGCTAGGTGGCAGTGTGACTCTATTAGTACACATCTGCTCTTTTCTTTCATCACAGATTGGAGAATTGAGCTCTTCTATTCTTGAAAAGGAAATGTTAACACTCCATTGAATACTTCACAGAAGAGGTCCATTGTAACAATTAAAATATCACTAATTAAAATACAAATACAAAAGATAGCACGGTTTGCATAAGCCACTATATCAGGACTTTTAAGGTCTGATTTGTATGATTGAATCCACATGAAATATAAAACCATGTTTGCTTTTAGTAATAAATTACCATTAAAACGTATAATACATGAACACATGAACATGAACGTATAATACATGAAGTACTCAAAAGATCTCCGAATGCTGAATGGGGAAAAAGTTGTCCCCCCTAATACAGGGGTGGGTGTTGTGTGTTTTTGCCCTCTTTTTTCTTTTCCTTTTTTATTTATAAGTAGATTTTCATGCACACTAGATTTTCACTTAATTGTTTGATTCATAGTGATTTTATTTTGATGGACCTCTCCGGTTGGGGTCTAATTAACCATTTAGGCATATTTAAGACTATTGCACATATAAATTAGGGAAGGACACCGTGATAACTGGAAAAATGTGATGTGTGGCAATTAGGTTTATTGATAAAAATGGGAGTCAATGTTAATGATGAATAAAAGACAGATATTTTATTTAAAGGGCACTCGCAGGTATGCTTGAATTGGTTCTAAATAAATACAAAACCTATATCCAACCTTACCTGAAGCCAGTGTAGATCAATAACTATTATTGTCATCACTGGAAATTTAGGGTGAGATTTATTAAAACACAGCAAAACTATTTGTTTTAGATGCACTTAAATCTATTTTGTATTAACCAATTATACATGAATGATGATAATTTCAGTTGATACATTTAAACAACTCCCTGCCCTGCCTTGCCGCACGGTAGTCCAGCTAAGAGAGAATGCAGGTCTGACCACCAGCACTCAGCACCAATGTAAGTGTATTGATGGTAATGTGGCACCAATTTATGAATGTTAAACATGTATTGCTCTGCATATAATTGCAAAGAGGTATTTTATATTTGTTGTTAATTTATTAAAAATGAATTATTACTTATAGATCTCCTTATCCTGAGGAAGCAGACATAGCATTCGCAAAACGCGTCAAAGCTATTGGAATACCTCATTTGAGGAGGCTTCCATTGGGAGATCCTTTGAGTACTGTATGCATAACAAGCGAACTGTTTTTTAAATATATATATTTGTTCATGTATTATACGTTTAAATGATTAATTTATTCATAAAAGCAAACATGGTTTTATAT
Organism: Pyxicephalus adspersus; assembly: GCF_032062135.1. Taxonomy (NCBI): domain Eukaryota; kingdom Metazoa; phylum Chordata; class Amphibia; order Anura; family Pyxicephalidae; genus Pyxicephalus; species Pyxicephalus adspersus. The sequence continues at coordinate 84,530,211 of NC_092861.1, read as the reverse complement.
TTCATGTGAAGTCAATCATACAAATCTGACCTTTAAAGTCCCGGTATAGTGGTTTAGGCAAACCATGCTATCTTTTGTATTTGTACTTAAAATGGGATGTGGTCTGAGAACAATTATGTCCTGGAAGGTCTAAATGCTCTATCACTAATTAAAAATAAGAAACACGGTACAATAAGATTATAATAATTTTGAAACATTATACACAAGAGTTGATGCAAAGGTCATATTGGCTGAATTTTCCAATACTGTTTTTGTCAATCATGTAATGTACACGTTTTATAAAACACATCATGTTTAAACATACTATTGAAGACTGCTGGGGAAATATTACTATTTTGTATTTGTTTTGTTTGAATAACCAAATTAATTTCTGCTCTTACAGCTTACACAGTCTCCTTGGGAACAAAATCACAAAAGAGAGCAAGAAGAACACTAACTGACCTTTGTGTAATTTATCCTCTCTGCTGGAATGACTTTTTATTTTACTAATTAATACTACAGTGACATATTCCATGTACAGAGATCAATTTAGTGTAACCCCCATTTCCGGGGATCCTATGATCCAGCTTTTCTCGACCTTTTTGTACACAGGAGAACCCTTTAAAATTTTTTTTAGGTCCTCAGGGAACCCCTGCTATAATTAACTTATTCACAGCTCACATTACAATAGTGTGGTGGTCAGTAGGTAAAATGCCTTTACATTGCTATCTAGTGGGAAATATGTCACCCTTACAAAAAGATCATTTGTGTCACCTAAACCGACCTGAGAGTTGCAAATTACTCAGTGCTCCAAAAACCTGTAGCAACCTCTGGAGGTTTCACCAAACCCTGGTTAAGAAACACTTCTATAATCAAATGCCCCAATCCCAGCCGTATTCATACTAGGGCTTCACCATACACCTATACACCATACAGCTGGAGGAGGACACTACAGGTTAAACATTTTATTCATCCAGACCATAGTTGGTATGCAAGAAGAGATGAGATCTGGGTTTGCTTCTATGAAAGGTCCACAGCACATCTTTGGGGCTGTCTGTGAATGCAAAACTTTGCAGGTGCTTCAACAGAAATAAATAACTACCTATATTACATTGCCCAGTTCTTTCCCTGATCAACTGCGTTCATAATATTAGGAATGGATAACCCAGTGCCCTTTAAAACAAATGGGTAGGCCAGCCATAAAGCCGACAGCTCTGTGTAAGGACACTTTTTTTTTTTATTTAATTTGGCATTGGTATCTGTTCCCCATGACAGGGATCCAAATCATAAGGCAGCACCGGAGAGAGGCAAGGGACATCAACCAAAACTGTACTTGTCTGAATATTTTATGTTTATCTGTTGTGTGGCTTTTTTCATAGAGTTCACCTAAAATCATTTCTAACCCAACAAAAGAAAAGAAGTGTTAACCCTGTGGTATTTTAAAATTACCATAAGAACTTCCGCTATTAGACATCAAATACATCCATAATGCAAAGCCTCTCCTGCCTCTCACAGATATTGAACATATGGAATTATTAAGGTGACTTCTGCAAAGAAGCCTTACATAAACATGTAGTTATAGATTTTCTTCAGGAAGGTGATACAAATTAAAGTTTTAACTGTTTATCTCTCATGGTGACCATTATCTGAAAATGCAGAAAATGATAAGTTAAACATGTCACAGCTAATACAGTACAGAAGCAATGCAATTATTCCAATGGTGGCACTTGTTCTTATGTCAACTATGCAAAAGTTGGATATTTGTCACATTGGAAATGCAAAAGTTGGAAATTTTCTGTTACTTCCAGTTGGGTCTAAAAAAACCCAACTGGAAAAAGTTGGGAAGAAAATCTATTTAACAGGACACAGCATAAAAAAAGAAAAGAAAATGTGATTTATTCCTCTGCTACTCTATTTAATAGTAGATGGACTAGTAAATCAACATGTATTAAAACTATGTCATCATTATTAACAGAACCATGTAAATTTCATTCTCCTTTTAACAGTCTGTCACTTTATATATTGCATATTGTACATGTAATTTTTAAATTTGCTCAGTCATATTTTAAAGTTGCTCCCTGAGTTTCCTCCATTACCACCCACTACCATCATGGCTGGCATTACAAAATATATCTACCTGAATGCCTGCTTTACGCATCTAAAGACATGGACACATTGCGCTAATTTGCCTTCTCCTTTTGTTTACAGGAAATGGGGTGTACCTATCACCCCCTGCAAGGTATGGAGATTTACAATTGGCGGTCCTAATTTGAACCTCTCAAAATCCAGAAGTGACATCAGCATAAAGGGACAGTAGGGAACCATCCGGCACAGCCACATATGCATCTTTGAATTCCTTGCACGGAGAAACAGCAACAGCAGAGGATCTGCATAGCAGATCCAGGTACTTACAAGTATATTTCCCTATAAGAATTCAAATGTTCAGAATATGTTACAGGCAGGTAATAAAGCTCTCCAAGTGTGAAGAGGATGACTATCATGGGAGAACCTGGGTAATATACCAAACCTTGAAAATTATTTGCTATTAGTTAGCAAATGTTTCAATCTTGGACTAGATCCATTTAAAGTTTACTGGGTCACCTAGGTTCTCCCATAATGGTCTATTTACTCCAGTCTTGGAAAGACTTATGAATCAGACCCACTGCGTGCCGAAATGAAAAGGTACTACCTTCAGGAGCCTGACTTGCCAAGATCAAAGGGGATTTTATTGTCAGTTTTTGCCATAATTTTTATTATAGAGGAGTATAGGGGCTTGAGAATGAAAAATGTAAAAATGCACCTGGCTGACATGCTATGTCAATGGGCATGTGTTGTTTAGGCTAATTGTTAAACTTGCTAAGTTGGAAAGCACTGGGACACACCGGGTGAGATAAATACCATCAGCAGTGGACATTACTGAGATGGTAAGATGTTGGACCCTCATTGTGAGACAAAAAAGTTAAGCTAAGCTGAGAAGTACATGAGTTTCTATAGCTGAGAAGGGGCATTAAGGGTTTTACTTTGCTTGGATAGGAATTATGATGCTAACTTGCTGATAAGTTTGGGGATGTATGACATCAAGGAAGAAGTATAGGAGCATTTCTAACCTAAATTACAGTACAGTGTATACCTTTCTGTGCCAACATTTATCCAATGTATTGTTATAGTAAACTTTTTTTACGATTTGGTCAATTGTCGACCCGAAGTAACCCATTTTGTAAGATCAGTAAGTTGGGTGTCTTTGTAGCCCTTACAAATAGATGTTCCTTGAATGAATAAAATAAAAGGACATTTTTCTTTAAAGCAGAACTCCAGAAAGTTATTTATTTTCCAGTTTTGGGTAAATATGTGTTGACATTTTGTTAGATATAATTCATTGGGAACACAAAGCCATCACACATAAAAGAGCCTGTAACCCTTTCCTGCTGTATTCAAGCATGGCCAGAATCTGTTGAATGGCTTTTGTGATGCATAGAAAAGATTCAGTGTTGAGGGTATTCCTGGCAACAGAAGCTTTGGCTGACTGTACATCTGTTATATACATGTACTGGGATTACAATGCTGTCATTACATAATAAAGTGCCATGTTCCACTTATCTTTCTCTAGGCATATTGTATTTTGAATTATTAGCAGATGTACAGCAACTGCACAGAATGTAACTCCCAGCTGGGTTATAAATGCCTCATGCAAATGTGTTCATCTGGTTTATAAATCAATGTTTTATTTATAGATGTAATCTTGTTAGGCAGACAAACGCTGTTAAAATAAAAGAGATAATAATCAAACTTGAACTTTCATCCCCCAAAGGAAGACACTTTTATAATTATAATTAATCCACAGCAATGCCAATATCGCTTTTATTTTCATATTAAACAATTAAAGTCACAAACATTGCTACATTGTTGGACAAAGTGACACACGGAAATGCAGCTCTTAGTCACTAGCTACTAGTTCTGCCAATTTTACATGTGATTTTTTTTTTTCTTTTTCCACTGACAGTTTTTAGGTTATGGGATTGTCACATAGAAAATCCATGACATTAAGGCACTGAGACGTTTTTGCCTTGATTATTTTTCCTCTTTTGCAGAGACAAATAGCTGGAACAATATCATAGGGTGACCTAATTCTTTCAATGATTTGTGAACAACACAGTAAGTCATAGGTGTGAGACATGGTGACATAAGTCAGGAGACACCTGATTAGTTGTCCTCAAAACAAATCTTTACTGTTCTATTCTCTTATACAACACAAACAAAACATATTGAATATGATCTGTCCTCCGGTTCTTGTTGCTTTTATGATTAGAGACATCAATAAACTTGCTTTGTAAAACATAACCCACTTAACATTCTTTGTCATATAGCTCTTTCCTAAATGTGTTTCAGACCTAGACTATATTCTTATAGAGTAGAAAATATATTTCTATATTTCTGCAAGAGAGCAAAGTACCAAGAGATATATTATTCCCACATGAATATGTTGCATAGTCCGCGCACAGGCTGCCAGGTAAAGCAGATCCATGCTGCCTCTCTCAGCAAGACATGTTCCCATTCAGGATGATGTTCAGGTGTCCGATTTTTCTTCTGGGGTTTCAGCTGGAGATTCTCCTGAAGGTTCTCCTCCTCCTGCACCGTCATCTAATCAAGAAAAGTAATGTAATTAGTAATTAGGTATTTTATTAAACATTTCAAGTTCACAGTTAATGTGTAAATATGAATTATAGGTCCATTGCGTCTTTATTTTGTGTAAATCAAGGACATGAATCATATTAAGTAGACTTCAAGGTGCCAGTGCTGGGGATAAAGATTATAGCTGTAGTGGCAATAATAATATACCCATATTATATCTGCTGTCCTATGAGGCCTTAGCCTAAAAGCAGTTTTGAGATTTTGGACTGCATTAGGTATACAGGGTTAGTTTCATTCCATAGTAGAAGCTCAGGGGCAAAAACTCTGCGCTGCTAAGACACCTAAACAAATGTTTCTTACCAAATAGGGAGGGGGGGGGTTGTGACTAAATGTGAGTCTGAGGTCTGACTTAAGTCCTTCTATACTGAAAACTTCACAGTTTACATTCCCTAATTCTCCTTTCTAATTGGTCAGTCCTCCTACCCCAGGCCCCATATTGGTCACATGCTATGAATATTTTTAAAGCTCTGTTCACGATGGAACTGAAGTAGAGAATAGGCATTCTACATCATTACTGACATATACGTGTGTCAGGTACATACAATTTTTATATCCAGCTTAGCTCTTATGGAAAGAGTAAATATCAGTGCTAAACAGGTACTAGTCTTTTACTTTCAATGCATTCCTTTTTTAAGTGTTTTTTTATTGTAGCTATAGGGGGCACTTTTTTCATGTAGGGACATTAGCAAAGGGATGTAAGTAATCGATGATTGAAATCCTATAATATACTGAAGACATGAAAAAGAGGATGGTCATAGATCTTAAACATGCTAAAGCAGTTACTGAAGCCCGAGGGCATGCCTGAGGAGACAGATAAAGACTAGAGACACATGAGACTACTAGATAATCATAAATTTATGATTCCCTAGAAAATGATGTGTTGTGTTGTTTTCCGCTGTTTTCATGCCGCAGGTCAGCTGTGGTGTCTTTTGAGGTCTCTTCGGACTGGCAATCTCACTCTGCACATGCACAAGATCAGAAGCTGGGTAATTGGCTTGTGTTAAATACCCCCTGATAATGCAGTATTAGATCTGGTGCATGATATCAGACACTAACTTGTATTGAATACCACAGCCTCTTGGGATATGTGACAAAAAGGCCAACAAACGTTGGGCACGCAAAAGGGTAAAAAGTAAACACAATTTTTCTTATATGGAAAGGTTGGTTTAACAACTAAAAAACAGGCCAAAATATTTTCCTTCATTGGCCTGAACAAAACCTAGGTAGGGGTAGTATGGACTATTCTTTGAAGAAGGACCAAGCCATTGCACGATGCTCCAGGGATTTAAAAAATATTTTTTTGACATATATTTCGTTACTAGTTGTTGCACAATGCCTTATACAGGAGGGATCTGATTTCACAGACTTCAAAGAATATCTAAGGTTAAGACTTTTGTTTTGTTTTATTTTGACTAGGCTAGGGATAAATACATTTCTGGAATACATACCATGCAACCATGTTTTATCACAGCATTCTGCAGTTGGATCACATCTCTATTCAAATCAATGGAAGCTGGCAGCTGCTTAGGGGTGACCAGAAGCTACATGTTACATCCAGGAATCACACTGTAAACTATAGCAATATGAATGCAATATTGAGCAAAAGCATGCACAAAATATTTCTGCACTGCTCCCAAATGTTTCAATGGGAGCAATCGGGAGTGAAGTTACACCTGTGATAAATGTACTTTGGTTTAACAAACCTTTAAATTGAACCTCATTTCCTATCTCCAGTTAAAATTTCTTCCTACAACCATGGCCTTTATATCTTTACTGTAACTAAGAAATTACCTTGGGACACAGAGAGCTCTGCTAATTTCTGTGGTAGATCAGAAGCTTCTGCCCCGGCTGGAGAACCCAAAATGTCAGGTAAGGCATTGCGGCGACCTGATCTTCCTGATGCTGCAAAATCTGTGACCCCAGGCTCCACATCAGTCATTTCTGGCCTCTCTTCATAGCAACATCTAAAAAAGACACAAAAAAGTCAGACTGCTGCCAGATGTAACAAAATATTGTAATATAAAAGTAATAAGCATTGATGAGCTGTTTGGGTTTGTCATAAATACCAGGAAGTAATTGGATGACATTTGATGTAATAAAGCCCTATGTATTATAAATAATTGACAAGTTTTCCTGTTGATGAAATACCCTAAAATATCTCTTTATCCCAGTACTTTGTATCTCCTTCAGGCCTTCACTAATACAATGGCCCTGATTTATTAACATTCTACAAGGCTGGAGAGAATACACTTTCATCAGTGATGCTGGGTGATCCAGCAAACCTGCAATGGATCTGGTCCAGGATTGAAAACATTTGCTAACAAATAGCTAATAACTTTTAGGAAATCCATTCCAGGTTTGCTGGATTACCCAGCTTCACTGATGAAAGTGTATTCTCTCAAGCCATGGAGACCTTTAACAAATCAGGCCCTTTATGTTGACATGCACTTGCTTCAGTGAGGTTTGCATGTCACTGATCATGGCAACATAAAACTCATATAGCAGACTGACAACACAACATAACTGGGAGATAGGAGTGTTGTCACTCTACAACAGTGCATAAGTGTATACACATGGACCTTAATAGTAGGATTATCAGGTATGTTAAGGGAATTTCCATATTTAAAGCTCAGATGATATTAGGTGAATGGTGTACAAAGTCTTGGGCCTTGGATGCTTATGGAGGCCACAAATCCTAGCATTTCTGAAGGGAAAAGAACACTGAGAAAAGGTAATTATCCCTATTTAGCATTATATAGTTGCATGTTTAAAACTGAAGGTTAGTCAGCACTTGACCCTGTCACGTGTAAGGGGACTGCAAAATATAAATTTTCAGGAGCAATGAGGAGGAGGCAAGGCTGACAAAATCTCTCTACTACTCTTATAGGTCAGTACAGTTGCTTATTTCTAGTGCCATACATAGGTCTTATACTCTGCAGGCAAGCTGTACTACGCTGTTCCTTTAACTAAAATTAGCACTACACTGTTCCTTTAACTAAAATCAGCACAACCCTTGCTCCTGTGTTAGCAATGGACTCAAACCTCTTAGGGCAAACCTATAACTTGTTCCATACTTCCTCCTTCATTATTCAGTTCCTCACTAAACTTTGTTATCAGTTCTACCCTGACACTGCTGACAGCACAATAACTCACATGCCTCAGTTCAGTTCTTTGTGTTGTGTCTGTGTTTACTCATTTACTGCTTTGTGCACCAATGAGAGTAAGTTTAGCAGAAGTCTTTGTGAAATAAACACCATGACATTTAACAGCACTGCATCCCATACAGACCTTAGGAAATACTCACACCTGAGGCCAAATGATTAGCAGGGCAAAAGCAAATTGCTAACAAGGGAAGGACCAAGAAAGAATAAGTGGGTAGGAGCTGGTTCAATAATCCTTGCAGTCCATCAGACAAGAAATAATTTGGGTTCAAGATACCTGCTGATACCTACTAATATTTGTTGTGTGAAAGTTACTGTGTGCAGAGGAATGGGAATAATGTTGTTCAGCATGGGAGACGACTATGTATAAGTGTGCAAGAAAAAAGTTAAAGATGGAGTTCAGTTAAAAATGTTGCGGGCAAAAAACAGGCTTTTCTCCTCAAACTGTGTCTTCTTTCTAAAGAAAATTACTGTAACACTTTAAACATTTTGTTGCTGTTGTTTTGATGCACCTGATGTAAACTGAAAGCGTATTTGGGCTTTTATAATGCTAAAAATGATTCACGAAGAATCGTTACGTTAACATGTTAAAGAATATATGAGATTTTAGTGACTGGGTTTTGATCTATTTACATGTCCATATGCAATATTGTGTAACCTTTACAACAATAACACTTTAGATATATAGGTACATAGTATTGTCAAGATAAAAATACATTGTTAGGAGCTTATGTCCAGAATTATACACAGGGCTACCACGCAAACATCCTAAGCAGTTCATGGATGCAGTTTCATGTGTTGACATATAGGAACTGTATCTGTGAGCATTTGTGTAGACAAACAGTATACACATTTACCTATGAAGACATTTGCTGAGAGAGACATTTGGCTGCCTAGATACCAGGTGAAAGTTTCAGAAATAGCCAATGAATAGCTGACACTATTTCAGAGGATGTATGCTACCTAGGGGACCCAGCATGAGTCATGTAACTTGCCCGTGCACTGCTTGTTGTAGCTTACTGACATTTGTTTTCTGTGTAGAAATACAACTCGGATGTTATCAGAATAATCCGATGACCATTATATTATCGAAGTGTCAAATAGTCTGCATGCTTCTGAATGCAAACAGAAACTTCTATTGAATATAGGATCTAATACATTAAAATTAGATTGACATTGGAGCAAATAGAGCTAGGTAAGACAAGTTCTCAATATACAAAATAACATGCAAACCTCAATACTAAATGTATACTCAAGACACATAAGGCCTGATTTATTTAATTTTTTTATAAAAAATTGTAGATACACATAATAAAAATGAAAAACAGAAAACTTGGATTATATGTAAAAACACAACTTGATTCATAAATCACAAAAAAAGCCCAAAAAAATGATACTCAGGTTCCCCTAACCAATAACTAGGACGATATAGCTTTGCGTTTATGGAGTTATTAATTAAGCAGGTGAGTATTGTTTCCTACTATAGCATCTTTATTTTAAAAAATCAGCTTTTTCAGCAGATTTTTTTTTTAATTTTTAATAACATTTTACCAACATATATATACTTTTCATGAACTGATCCTAGAGGAATATAACTGATCCTTTAGTGGTATCCTGATAAGATAATGGTCAGGGATGATCATGGGTCAGCATTGGTCAGGCACTGATCATTGTTTCCTTTCTTATGGAATTTTAAACCCTGATCCACTTGTAATCTGCAATCAGAAGGGATGGGACCCCGGTATTTCAAATGATTTTCACTGATTTTTTTATTATATATATATATATATATATATATATATTTTTTTTTTATCTAAATATTTTTTTTTATCTAAATATTTTGTCATTTCATTATTATATCTATCTGTCCTTATACAATTTCATTTTACGTGTATGCCTCTGTGTTATCTCTGCCATTTATACCAAGCATTATTCATATTAGCTGTCACATATATCAGTGACATAACAGGAAGCAAATAGGTAAAATCAATTATTGAGTTTGTTAATGCACTTACAACGTGCAAAGTCAATACAAATTTTCACCCTTAGGCACTTGCTGCTCGGGGAGGAAAGAAAAAATAGATGAGGGATACAGAACTCTTTGGAAATCGAGTTAGGGATAACCAACTGCACCTTTATTTAGGAACACAATGACCTGGTGCAATACAGCAAAGTTTTACTGTACTAAAGAATCACAGTTTCCCTATAAGCATGTTATGTTATAACTTTTTATTTTTAGTGAAAATGTATTATATGCTGTGATATTTGAGGATGAATTGATACACAATGCCTTAAGCTACAAAGTAAGTTTGTTTGAAATTAATTCACTACATGTTAGAAAAATTGTAAATACTTATTGACTATGGGCTGACCACAAGCTCACTTGATGCAAAAAAAAACTTATTATTTAGTAATCGGTAAAAAAAACAAATACTTTTGTTTATTTAAAAGGACTTTGCAAGTGTATACACTTTTTGTAGAAGCTTTTAATGATGTTTGTGTTGCTTTTGGGGACATTGACTCCTTTATCTAACCAAGTGAGGGGATATTGTCATCAAAGCAATAGGTAAGAAAGAATCATGAAGTCAGGACCACTGTTTTTGTTGGGTCTGTATGACAAGAAGTGAAGGGATATGGAGTGTAGAGACAGCAAATATTGACCTGATAGGGGTTTTAACCCTTCCCTATGCTGACAAAAGACACAAAAAATGTATTTGTATTTTATCAAGTTGGGGACTTGGTAAGAATATTTATTTACATATAAAGAACAAATAATAAATACAGAATACAGTAACAGCATTGAATCTACCTGGGGTTTTCTTTACAATCACATTCAACTAAATAGGGAGAAATTAGGAGAACCACCCCAGTCCCCAATTCTTGTAGACGTTAGAAACTGGGAATCAATTTGATAAAGCATTATTCCTCAAGCATAATAAAAATGTGTAAAAGGTTAAAAAAAATTCCAAAAGTGTATAAATCAACTAAAGTCATCCTAACATAACAGCAGTTTTTCAATCAAAAGAGCCAAACAGGTTTATAGACCTTGCCCCTGAGATCTGTCAGCTGGCTCAACAACAAAACCACCAACGTTATTTCCAATAATTCATTCAAAAGCAAGAAAAAGACTCAGCACTATGGTTTCTTTTTTTCCTTACTTTTTGTCTTCCACTTATTCTATTCATTCAGTCATTTTTTTTGTTTTTTAACCTTAAGCACAAATGAATCATAGCTCTATGCTTGCAGTACATGACTTGATTATAATGGTTCTGAATATAGAAATCACAAATGCTAGATGAGAAATAGGAGCAAGGACTTTGTTTAACGGCAGGTAAATGTAAGACCAGAAAGTACCCGAGGCAGCTGTCTAACCATATCTTATCGGTCAACAGGATGATTAATTCCTTAACAAAACATCTTTAACCTTTAAGTCTGCTTTGCCTTCTGCTTTCTCTTTACGTGAGGCTATGTTGAATATCTACAAAAGAAAATCACCATTATTTGGCTGCAGTTGGTAGACTGCAATACATGTGTACAGTGATTACATCAAGGAACGCACAGTTACTTAAAAAAATTGGGGTCAAGAATGGGGTCTGGTCAAAGTAATGCAGTAATAGTAAGTCTGCTTATCATTCCCTCTCCCATCTGAAGACATCACAGGAAGACTGGCATTATTGTGTATAGCAAACTCCTTACAAGAAGAGACTGATGAAGCTAGGACACATCATAGGACTTTTAAAATTTGAAATGTCCTCTCATTTCCTGTTTTATCTTTATAGCAGGGTACAGACAACAAAAAAACTGGTAGGGGTTTCAACCCTTTCTTTCTTACTAAAACTTTGGAAAACATATATTTATTTACTGAGATGCATTTTTTATTTGTAGAGGCCCAACAATTCAAATAGATTTATTGAGAAATTAACTGATACATATCCTGGATATACTAAGGAAAATGGTTTAAAAGAGGAAGAAAAGGAGTTCTCTTTCCTAATGTTTAATCTTTGTCATTACATTTGTGTAAAAAAAAAATGATCCATTAGTGTTCATGAAATTACAGTACACTAAAAAAAACAAAAAAAAAAGCTAGTCTCCCAACTCCCTATTGCTTCTTTGCAATGGTAATGCAGCAAAACACAAAATACTTTACTTGACTTACTTAAAGACTGGATAATTCTTCAATGTCTTGGTTTGGGGAGGGTTACTGGATATTTATAGGATCCACAGCAAAAAGATTATATGCTAACCATTTACAACAGAAAACCCAAGCTCAGTTGAAAAAACAAAGCAGAGGAAATTCAATGGGCAATTTTGTGTAGATGATTGCTTTTAATATAAAAAGGGAGAAAGAATGGAAGCGAATGAGCCATTCTTATACTTTAAAGTATTAATATGCTTTACCAAACCCTAATCAAATTATCAATGTTTAGATGTCTTGGCACAGAAAATCTATTAATGGAAAGTTAGAAATGGATAGAACAGCGTGTGGGGAAACTTTGTTGCATGCTTTCTTATTTGGAAATGTCAGTGTTTACTTGAGATAAATGAAAAATAAACCATTAAGTCAAAGTACTTGAGGCATTATTTTTATGAATGATGCTTTAGTTGAACATGGAAATGTTCTGTCCAAGTGTAACTACAAACCCCTAGCAAAAACCGATATACTGGTGATTGAGTAGTACATGTGCACTGGCAATATTGTAGGATAATAAAAATATAATTTACAGTTAGCTCCATAAATAAAACTTTTTTCTAATTATGGTTCTGTACATTACCACAATTAATTTTAAATGAAACAATTCAGATGCAGTTGAACTGCAGACTTTCAGCTTTAATTCAATGGGTTGAACAAAAAGATTGCATAAAATGTGAGGAACTAAAGCCTTTTTTTTACACAATCACTTCATTTCCGGGGATCAATAGTAATTGGACAATTGACTCACAGGCTATTTCATGGGGGGGGGGTGCTTCTATGTGGACGATTTTACTGTGAACAGACAACATGCGGTCAAAGGAGCTCTCCATGCAGGTGAAACAAGCCATCCTTAAGGTGCAATATTAGGAGTGGTAAAATCCACAGCTTGGTACATCATGAGAAAGAAACAAAGCACTGGTGAACTCAGCAACGCCAAAAGACCTGGACGTCCACTGAAAACAACAGTGGTGGATGATCGCATATTCATTTCCATGGTGAAGAAAAACCCCTTCCCAACAGCCAACCAAGTGAACAACACTCTCCAGGAAGTAGGCGTATCGATATCCAAGTCTACCATAAAGAGAAGACTGCATGAAAGTAAATACAGAGGGCACTGCAAGGTGCAAGCCACTCATAAGCCTCAAGAATAGAAAGGCTAGATTGGACTTTGCTAAAAAAAAACATCTAAAAAAAGCCAGTGCAGTTCTGGAAAAACATTCTTTGGACTAATGAAACCAAGATCAACCTTTACCAGAATGATGGCAAGAAAAAAGTATGGAGAAGGCGTGGAACAGCTCATGATCCAAAGCATACCACATCATTTGTAAAACATGGCGGAGGCAGTGTGATGGCTTGGGCGTGCATGGCTGCCATGGCACTGGGACACTAGTGTTTATCCATCATGTGACACAGGACAGAAGCAGCCAAATGAATTCTGAGGTGTTCAGAGACATACTGTCTGCTCAAATCCAGCTAAATGCAGTCACATTGATTGGGAGGCGTTTCATAATACAGATGGACAATGACCCAAAACATACAGCCAAAGCAACCCAGGAGTTTATTAAAGCCAAGAAGTGGAATATTCTTGAATGGCCAAGTCAGTCCCCTGATCTGAACCCAATTGAGCATGTATTTCACTTGTTGAAGACTAAACTTCGGACAGAAAGGCCCACAAACAAACAGCATCTGAAAGCCGCTGCAGTAAAGGCCTGGCAGAACATTAAAAAGGAGGAATCCCAGCATCTGGTGATGTCCATGAGTTCAAGACTACCGGATGTCATTGCCAGCAAAGGGTTTTCAACCAAGTATTAGAAATGATTTTATTTTCAGCTTTTTAATTTGTCCAATTACTTTTGAGCCCCTGAAATGAAGTGATTGTGTATAGAAAAGGCTTTAGTTCCTCACATTTTATGCAATCTTTTTGTTCAACCCACTGAATTAAAGCTGAAAGTCTGCAGTTCAACTGCATCTGAGTTGTTTCATTTAAAATTAATTGTAGTAATGTACAGAATCAAAATTAAATCAAAAAAAGTTGTCTGTCCAAATATTTATGGACCTAACTGTAGATCCATATTTCTCTTTTACTTCCGTCTACTTAATGGTTGTCAAAAAGAACAGAAAGTAAAGACCACTTTATTTTCTGGCTATTTGTAAAGCCATCACATAGAAAAGGATATGAGGGAAATGAAGAAATAATAATAAAAAGGTAAATATCCCTAATAGAAAGTAATTAAAGTGTATTTGTTGACTTTGTGCCCATGAGAAGAGTTCTCTTTAATCATCATTAGATGCAGGTTTCAGATTTTTGTTTACTGCGGATATCTGTTGCAACAATGAATTACTATTATGGTGGATTAAGTTTTGGTGCCAAGAACCCAGCACTGGTAGGATTCATCGGAGGGCTTTTGGTGCTGATAAGATATTGTTCTATTAACTTCAACATAGCAGTCAGGCTAGCATTTACCCCTTATCCAAAACTCCAACATCTGAAACTCAATGTAACCCCAAAGATATAACTTTCACCTAAACACTTAATCCTAAAGTCTTTTTATTTAATATTGGAAAGGTTATTAAAGATTTGGAACCCGTCAGACTTTTATTGCTGTGAGTGTCCTAGATGGAGTGATACATCCTGTCTATAAGTAAGGAAGTAGCTTGAGATGCAGGGCTTTGTGTCGGTGCATGAAGTATCATTATGTCAGGATGTCTAAACATTTACTCCTCTCACTTTACTATAGCACAATCAAGAACATTTTACAAGGGGTTGGGTATCTGATAGCATGCCAGTAAGATTGTTTTGTTTTGGAGCTGTTGGAGGAGGATAGAGAGGTGGATAGGTTGGATGGGAATGGCATGAAGGTAGGTGGTAGACAGCAGAGGAAAGGGAAGTAGACCACATACTTTATATTTATAAATTAACCTACAGAGAAAAGCAGTGCTGTATCCATAAGTCTTAAACAAACAATTGTCACTGGAAATTATTATTAGTGATCATCTGGAGGCAGCCGGAATGAATGAGCACTGTACAAAGAATACTGTTCTCTACTATGGAGAGGAGAAACTTGGTGACAACAAACCAAGGTCATGGGACCTGTACTTCAAGTGTCAGGTATAGAGATGTGTTTTGCAAAACAGGTCAGATGCTACCTAAATTATAGTAATTTTATATCCATTTATTTATTTTTACCTTTACAAGATTTTTTGTTGTTTCTTTTACTTTTGTTACTTCTGCTTTAAGTTTATTATTAGCAGAGGGCACATTTACAAAACCTTGACCTTGGGACAAATGTTAATGTTTTCTAGGGCAGATGGCAATTTACTAGCACAGTTACCCACAATAGCTTTGTAATTATTATGAAAATGAGCCCTAATGAATGAATAATAATTTACCAATCCTACAGCAATCTCCTAATACATTTCAGGGGTTTTCTAGTACAATTCAACATATAAAACATTTTGTTATACATATCACAGACTCGGGATGCACCTTTCCTAGTGTTCAGAGTCCAATTATTGTTTAGTAAAAAAAAAAACTTTGATGTAATGTGATCTTTCTTTGTGCTCAGGAAAACAGGAACATTGCTCGTAAGTATGAGCCCAACCCTAATATAAAAGGCCCTATCATTTTACTATTCACAATACAAATATGTACACAGGGATCATTTTTTCATAGTTTTTCATTTTTTCCCATATCACAAATGAAAATGAACACAGGAATAATAAACTAATAAAATGTATTATCTCATAGCTTTCCTTTAATAAATTAAACAAGGGTGCAACTTGCAGACTTACATCTAAACTCAGACACTTAAATTTCTTCTTCTTTTATAAAAGAATGCAGTGGCTCCGTACTTCACAAGGTTGGGGGAAACAGACCCCTACTTCCAGACTCCTCTTTAATCTGTTAGGACAAGCCTTTATCCTATTTGTAGAGCCCTGCCTTTTCAGGCACTTCCTAATGTAATACAACAAATTATGCTCAAGCATGGTCCACTGTTGTCAAGATCAGGAAACCAGTTCAGAGCAATAATTTGTAGCAATGTTTTGATGGTGGGTGTGCAAGTAAATAGGAAGTGGCTGAAAAAGGCTTGGGGAATCAGAAGCATTGGGATACAAGAAATGATAAACCAAGAAGTTAATCAGCATTATATGATAAAAAATGCCAACTGTGATATACAAACCTTCAGAAAAAGAATGAAGCACCTATCTTATACCCATGTCCACATTCTAAACAAGTCAAGGACATCACAGAGTATTCCAAAAAAATTAGCAATGTGAGAAAGAACAGGCATAGATGTCTTACCACCCAACAGGGAGCTCTGCTTTTATTTGTCAGCCTTAGGAAGGAATGAACACACTGAAGCACTCCTTGTTATATATATATATATATATATATATATATATATATACACCGTATATGTACATATATACACACAAACTGTGCACTATTGCAGCAATGGTAATGAAAATCCTAAAAGGATGTTTATTTAGGTCTAGAGAACAAGTAAAAAGGACTTAAAGCGTACCTTAATTCACAATTTTCACTT
>NC_092861.1:84465069-84510737 GCF_032062135.1 Pyxicephalus adspersus | reverse complement strand
GGGACTTACTTTATCCCAATTCCTTCTTTTCTCATTTTGGGTTTTGGGCAGTCCCTCAATGTCTTTACTTACAAGTAGCTACTGGCCTACATTATATGGGGTGAGCCCTGCATTAGCAAAGAGCTGCTGGGGTACAAAGTACATTAGGTATGAGGCTGCTAAGAGCCAGTTGCTCAAAGCACATTAGGAAAGAGGATGCAGGGGACAGGTCACACAGGAGAAGCTTCTAGACCAGTGGTCCCCAACCTTTTGGAGCTAATCTCACAGATTCCAGACCGCGCATGCGCGGGGAACCATGTAGCACTCAAAGGGGAAGAAACTTGTGCCACAAGCAGCCCAAAAAAAATAGTGATGGGTTTTAGATTCACTTTACCTCAGGAAATACCTTTAACAAGACATGGTGTTTTAAAAAAAAATTACTGCATGGCCAGTGGTAGGAAAAAAATAATAATTATTACCACAGCTCAAAAAAAATTTTTTTTCACTTGCCAAGTATTTTTTAATATATTTAGTGTATTTCAGGTCTGCTGAATTCAAAAATGACATCAGTGTCATTGAATTGGCTCAAGTTCTTACTACAGAATAGACGTTTTTACCAACAAATGTTAGCACAGAATATTATTAGCAATCTTTATTTACACCGATGTTTTACATTTTATATATTAAATGTAGCTTTATTTTTATGAAACTTTCATTTGCTTTCTTTGTATTCATAGATTTTCTTTTTTTACAGAAATATAAGTTCTTCTAGAAGAAGTTGATGAAATTACCCTAATGTATTTAGCTACATATGTGGTGAATATTCCCAGCAAAAACAGAGAAGAAACTGGGGGACCAAGATGAGTAATGGGCTCTGCAAAACTTGTGTAAAGTGTCTACGTCAGTGGAAAAATGGAAAACTGAAAAGTTGAAATTTGGGGTACCTATGGTCTGGCCCAAAAATCATCATAATGACCGCTATTTTTTTGCTGTGTAAAAGGTTTCAATCCTTACAAGAAAAACAAGTGAGAGTACCCCGATTTTGGAATCAGCAAAATGACCTGTGCCATAGGCTGATGTTCCCATACCAGTGTTCAGTACACTCCCTGATATTCCTGTATCTGACATGAAGGATATACAGGGTTTGTAGTGTAATCCAAGAGTTAGCAGTGGAAGTGAATCTGAAGGAAGTGTTTCATCCACCAGCAGTTCTCCCAAGAAGAGCTCAATGATTTATTACGTGACCTAACTTTGTCAAAACAAGCATCTGAACTTTTAGTATCCAGGCTAAAATAAAAGAACTGTCTGAGACCGGAAGTTAAAATAACGGTTTATAGGACAAGAGAGGTGACACTCCTACCATATTTCAGTGAAGATGGAGACTTTGTGTACTGTTGTAACATCCCTGGACTACTAGCCCATATGTGAGTACCAGAATACCGAGCAGAAGACTGGCGGCTTTTCATAGAAAGTTCCACTCAAAGTTTGAAATCTGTTTTACTGCATAATGGCAACGTCTATGCATCAATTCCAATTGGTCAATCAACAAAATTTAGAGAAGAATATGAAAATATCAAAATGGTCTTACAGCAAAGTGGATACACAGAGTACCCATGTTTCATCTGCTTGTGGAATAGTAGAGCAAAGCAGGATCACTGGAAAAAATGACATAGGAAAACATAAAAAAAGGTGCAGCGAACATCATTAATGAGCCAATGGCTGACAAAGAAAAAAATCATTCTCCCTCCACTACACATAGTGCAGTTGAGATTAATAAAGCAATTTGTTAGAGCTGTGAACAAGAACGGTGATTGCTTCAAATAAATTTGTAGATTCTTCCCTGGTTTGGGTACTGAAAAATTAAAAGCAGGAATCTTTGATGGACCCCAGATTCGGAAACTGATAAATGATTCAAATTTCACAAGTAACATGACTGATACTGAAGCTTCTGCCTGCCACAGCTATGTCATGGTTGTCAAGAACGTCTAGGGTAACCATAAAGCACAAAAGTATGAAGAACTGGTACAAAACTTACTCTTAAACTTTAAAAACTTAGGTGCTACTGTAAGCATAAAGATACGCTATCTCCATAGCCATTTGCAAACATTTCCAGAATACCTTGGCGATTTCAATGAGGAACAAGGGGAGAGGTTCTATCAAGATATAAAGGTGGTGGAAGAAAGGTATCAGGGCAGATGGGATAGACACATGATGGCAGACTACTGCTGGAGCCTTCAACGTGATTGTCCCTGATTGACATTAGGTATTTCAAAAATGTAATTTTGCATACTTAAGCATATCTAGTTTAATTTTGCTTAATTTTCATGTTTTTTAGTTTTCTATGAGGTTATCTTTGAGTTCATTATTTCAAAAACTAGAGCCAATCTAGCAAAACCAATTCCATATTTGGAATATGTGCATCAAACATAACCTGTATCAAACATACCCTTGTTGACCAGTGTAATTTATTTAAAGACAATTAGGGAACATAAGCTACTTGGAACAGGGAACATTGGTTGCAGGAACATACAACTTTGTTAAAAAGGTCACAAAGGAAAGACACATTCACTGAAAACAGTGGTCCCTTTTATATAAATGAAGTTGGTAAAACTACAATAACTACTGTTGTTATGTGCTTAGTAGGAATTTGTACATTCACGTCCATTGAACCAGCAAGGACAACGTTTGGGTACTTTGATTATTATATGCAGTCACAATATGCAACCTTGTGCCAATTTTAATGAAACATCAGTTTAGTTTTATTCATGATTCAACATCCTAGAGGTGGATAACGCTCCTAGATCAGTCGGCCACCTGTTTTGTCCTTTCCTATATTGCAACATTGATTTTTCTTGAAATAGGAAATTGTTATGCTTGGTATATTTTTATGACTATCATGTTTTGTTTTCTTTTTTTTTTTGCTAGATCTGGGCTAACAGTAGAACATTCTATAATGCATGTTCATTAACTTTTTTCCCGTTCCAAAATGTGTTTTTAAAGATATTTATTATGGCCAGTCTGTAGTTTTTTAATTATCTCCCCTAATTTGAAACAGGGACTTTTACCCACAACCAGTTCACCAATAGGGATGAGCGAGATTTTAAAATTCGATCTCGCTGCGATTCGGACCGTTCTCGCTTACCGAACATGTAAGAGATTCTCTATCCAAGAACACAGGCGTACCGCACTTGTGCTCATCATTAATGAATGCAGCCGTGGTAATTCATTTATGAGCACAGCCGCGGGACTCACACTGACAGGAGAAAAATCGCGGCAGCCTTCATGAATGCAGCCGTGGGAATCCTCCTGTGTGCAATCCCCGGGCACTAAAGGTTAAATGAGGGCTTGCCCAACAGGAGGAGTACCACGGCTGCATTCATGAATGCAGCCATGGGAATCATTCTTTATTGATTTCCTCAATATTCCGATGGGTCCGCGAAATCAGTTCGCCGACATTTTGCAGGCCCATCGGAAGTTTAAGGAACTTTTCGTGAGAATGTCAGAGGCATTCTCGCTTAACCCTATTTACTAAATCATTGTTGTGGTCTGTAGGGGAAAGCCTTTAAAAAGATAACTCAAGAAAACTCTTCCTAGGAATAGGTCAGGGGTGCTATATAACCCTAACTACCTAGGGCTCATTTAATAAAGGGGCTTTCAGAGTCCAGTTGGCTCCCCCCAACAACAATTGTAAAGGCAAGTTGTAGGAACAAGGCAATGTCTCGAACCAACAGGGCTACCATTGTTCAGGGAAAATATGGGAGTGTTCAGGGAGGTATGGAATGAACAGAGAAGATGCACATGTTTACTGCCCCTTTCCATTCCTGTAGGAGTACAAATTGACCAAAGAATAGCAATAACCATTGAGGTGCAAACATGCCAACTTCCAATGCAAAAATAAATACTGGCTAAATCCTGTTTTCTTGTCTATATTTTGCTTTGGTTTACCTAAAATCCACATGCTTTAAAAAAATGTGATTACCTGGGAAAAGGTTCAACACGTGCTCCTGACCCCAGGCCTCCTAGCAATTTGGTTAATACCACATTCGGTGGCTTTGCAATTAACTCCAAGAAGTTTGCCCAACCTTAATAAATTACCATACATTTAATCTGTTACTGCATATATACAGACATAGGACTGTAGACAAAGTACTCACTTTTAAAGTGATTTTTTTCTGATGATGAAAAGGAAGCAACATTTTATTTTTTGGCCTATTAGAGTTATTAGCTCTGATAAATTCAATAAGTGAATGACTTTCTTACTTTCTCTTTCCTTGCCCTCATTACCATAGACATGCAAAATGATACGGAAATTTCAGGCATTTCCATACAGGATCTGGCTAAAAGGAACGGATCAGAATTGGAATACAGGAGGTGCCATTAGTGACTTGTTTTGAGGATGTAATATTTAAGACTTTCATTTGTGTTTCATTACTCAGTAAGTTACTTGCTAAATCTGGTTTTCTCTTATCATGCTAAAAATGAAAATTAAATATAAAATAAAAATAAATAGCAAAAAAAAAAAAATGTCCAAGATTCAGTTAATATTAAATTAAAGGTTAGGAATAATTAAGTCTCGAATTAATGTGAATCCCATTTATTTCCAGTGAAAATGAGATCATCTGAAAGACTTTCCATTTACTTCCACTGCCAATTTGTAGTGTTGTTCTTCTTATATAATAGATTAACTCAATACAATGATATTGTTTAATTAATCGGAGCAAAACAAGCTAAAGCATAGGTAGAAGAAAGAATCTTTGTTCAAAACGGAAATATGCACTAACATCTGTATGTGTTTTTGTACACCTAATTCTATTGTTTTAAATAAAAAATCTATATAAAAATTATAAAGTTAAAACAGTTAAAAAAGATTAATACTTATAAACTCATACATGACGATGTATGGAAGATGTATATGGCTTTTTCTATGCTCAAAATAAAGTTTGTAGTTTACTGAGAACAAAGCATGTGCCCATTTGCCTACTGTAATCTGATTACGATCATTAAAACCTGGCTGAAGTCCAGCAAAGATAATATTAGCATTAACTGAGAGTCAAGAGGGATCACTACCATCACCTAGATGGCGGAAGCCTTTGTGAGAGGTAAGTGTGCTATAATGTATGAAAATGCTGTGCATACCTGTACATTATAGCAAGAGCCTGGGGAAACCTATTTATTCAGTTCCACATTAAACAGAGATTATCGTCAATGAAAATTTAGATAGGAGAATGTCTTGTTTGAATTGTTTTTTGAAACAATAGAGCAGAGTTTATTTCAAGACCAATGATTTTATCAAAAAAAAGGAAAACCCCAGCTTGGAATTTCTAAGTTGCATGGTAGCATAATGGATTTCCCTGACCCATACCGTGTATAAGTATAAAGTACACTAAGCCTGGGAAAATACTTGTTTTGAGGTTAGTCATTTCCCAACAGTTAGCGACTTAACAGGAAACCAGCAGCATTCATTGTCTCCGCTGAATGCATTAGCTCCTCACAAGTCTAGGGTTACCGCCAAACAATGACACGAAATGACACTGGAATCAAACAATAGCAGGTAACTGTACATCATTACTTCTGCATTTATGTCTGACTGCACCAATGACAAATAAGCACTCAGGTGAGACCTTGGGGGATATGTATTTTCAGGATAAGAAAAATTAGATTGTATCACATTATCTACTAAATACGATTTGGAAGAATAAAATATTTATAAATGAATAAATGTGTAAGAATACAGAAACCATTCTGGATGGCAGTAAGTGTGGCATATTTAAAGCTGAAAGTAAATCTAATATTTTGCCCAACATGTGGGCAAACATATGCTAATGAAAACTTTCATTTTTTGTGCTTCACTGTGCAGTGAAGGCAGATCATGGCTTTTTGGACATCACCCAGGTATTGTACTCACCAAAAAGCCCCTAGCCATGATACAAGCAGTGGTGTGGCTTTTAGGAGTTATCCAAATTTCAAAATGTATGTAAATCCCAGGTAATGTCCAAGTGTGATTCTGTGCCATCAATGGAGCAGGTCATGAAGGGTAAAGCTGAAGAGCAAAGAGCTGGATGATGTCCTCCAGCCAAGACATGGGGCAGATCTACCTGACTTTATGCAGCTTTTAATACACAGTGAGAAAGCCTGCAATGAAATTAGAGTACTCAAATTCAGTACAGAGGATGAACCTGTACAACTCTACAGAGCCTAAATTGTAAGCTCTTCCCGTTTTATTGTTTCCTTTGTCTATTATGCAGGTTTATGCAGAAAAGGTTTATAAATAATAATAATAAAGAAAAAGAAAGAAAGACTTGGACTTGGAGATCAGCTCTAAAATTTACTGTATGATTAAGTTTTACAAAACAACACAAAAAATAACAAGTTACACATACAACTATGAATTGGTTTGTATAACAACTATAATTCATAGCCTCCTGCTTCCATTATTATCAGAACAGCATCTTTACATTTACCTTGTTTGAATGAATGTTTGTTCAGTTTTGTTATGCTACCCAAGCATTTTTTTCCTCTTTTTAAGAAGAACCCTGAATAGAGTGTTGTTTATCTTGTTAAGCTGCTATTTTGTTTTGTATTTTAATACATACTATACAATACATTCCTATTCCAACAATTGTTTCTATTGTATGGTACTCATAAAAAAATGTATTACAAAGAAAAACAATGCTTTAAATGTTTAAAATATCATGAAATAGATATTTTGAGATATTTTGAAACTTAAAAAAAAAGGTAGATAAGGGTAGATAAAAATGGTAGATGAATGATAGAGTTTGCACATTTTTTAAAATGTTCTGTTATATCCCATTTTGGTTTCCTTGGATTGGCATAATACTTTTGGACTGAATAGTAAGGTTTCCAAATATGTCCTTGGCCTCCAACGTGTCCCAAACTAGTACAGTTCAACAATAACCCCTCACCTGAACAGTTATCATAGCTTCTAAAATAAAGAATAAATGCTGAACCCTCACCAGAAAAACATAATTACTGACCTGCACTTAAAACAGAACCAAAATTGTTGGTGGGTGGTGAGATTTTGCCTTAATTATACACAGCACACACTGTCACAGATGTACCCCCCGTAATTGCTATGTTCTTCTTGAACTACTGTATCCTATTTGGCCTCTGGGCAGCCATGGTGAACATAATCCTGTGGATGTGGCACACAGTCCGCAAGAATAGAACCGGGCTGTATACTGTATGGTTGGTGCATGTACCATGCAGTGTACAAAAAAAAATAAAAAAAAAAACAAACAGCTTAAATTTGCAGCTATTTTTTTTTTTTTGGAAATAGACCACTTCTGACAAAAACCTTTACCTTCTGATGCTTTTTAGGTTTAGTTCTCCTTTAACTATCCTACAATCCTGACACTTAGCAAAACTAGATAGTAAGCATTAAATGAAGAGCGAAAAGTGTTAAAAAAGCGGCACATTAAAAACATAAAGGAGTAGGAAGACACCTATAAATTGTAAGTATTGTAAAGCCAATTTAAAGTATATTCCATAATGTTCATAAACCGTACATATGATTAAAATCCCATTTCTATACCCTCCTACAGTGTTAAGGGTTGTCTCACTCACTCCACTGTCTTTAATATCTCTTTTTACATATTTTGACCCACTTGGACACTTTATTCTGTGTTGATCATATGGATGATCACATGGTAACCCATAACTTTGGAGAATTTTTCTGATGCAGCAGACCACAATGCACAGTATTCCTACTTTTGCATATCCACTTTGACTTTCAAGGTACCTTTTCACTTGATGCACATTCCTTTCCCCCAATTCTTTAATAAACCATAATTTATTTAAACATTAAAGTATGATAAATATCCTATATCTTTCCCAAATGTTTATATATATACATGTTCAGTCTCCATTTTGTGTTTCATAGACACTGCTTCTTCAGGAACCAAGAGACTGGCATCAAAAAGTGAAATAATAAATCTCATCTGTTTTAAGGCCCTGGTCAGCACCAGTACTCCCCAGACACCAGTCCCCCAATCTTCACCTATAGCAAGCCCCCGGTCAGCCTCGGGAGGTTGCGTTTGCCAGCACACATTTTCCCCCAGGACTGAGCAGGGGATGGTGTCTGGGGTTGGACCGGCAGCTGACCAGCAGCCCACAGATAAACAGTACAGAAATCATCAGAAATCCAGAAAATACGCTGAAGTCAAACACAAAAGATCAGTCCACCAAACGAGGTACAAAGGAATGGGCACAAGAAAATTTGGGGTCACAGGCCAGGTCAGGAACAGGCAAGGGTCATCAACAGAAAACCACATAAGAATCTCTCCAGTACAGATAAGCCCAGCTAACACTATAACAGGCACAGAAGACTGGAAGCAGAGAGGCTATAAAAAGCCCCAGCAGCCAATGACAGCATGGAATACAAGGAACCACTCTGCTAATAAGCTGCACACAGCTCCAATTCCACTCAGCTGTGCAGAGAATGCCGAGAGGAAGACCACAGCTAAAGGGAAACAGGGATGCTACGTAATAATTAAACAAGATCCAGGTACATCTGTGGGTCCTACTATTGCGGTTCATTTTAAAACTTCTCTAAATCAGAGCACATTGACAGCAAACGCTCCAAATGAATTTATTATTCCATGTTTGACATTCTCTTGGTTCCTGAAAAAGCAGTCTTCAAAATCCATCGAAATACACAATTGTTCAAAAATTCAGTCTATATGTACACATTTGGAAAATATATATGATATATCTCATGTTATTGTTTAAATAAATTATGATTTTATAGAAGAATTGGTGTATATGAACGTAAATTAATGAAAAGTTGCCTTGAGTCCATGTGGAAAGGCTTTGTTACAATTAATTTGAATGTGACACCAATACCATAATTATCTTCAAACACAAAGCACACAGAAATTTGGTAAATTTTGCAGATGTCCTAAATGCCACAGCCCTACATTCCCCATAAAACTTCTCCTGCTGTTACAATATGGCTATACATACCATTTCTTGCTGCTCGTAGTTCATATAATTACTTTCCTTACTGTGCCACAAGGTTACCCGAATCTTTCAGAATCGTATCCTTGGCCCTGTTGACTGCCCTCATTATAGGTTATACATTATTACAGCATACATAAAATGATTTGATTATGTTCATCACCTTTTTACATCTAGAAAAATACATTTGTTAAGGCTATATGTGTTTTTAAATTTACTGGCTTGGTTGAGGATCCATGAGACTTTATGCTGTCAAATATTTGAGACCATGAAAGTTTATGAAACCAGGGTTTGCATTACAGGGGAAACCCATCTAATACATATATGAAACTTTTCTGTTATTAACCTAATTATAGTGATTGCCATCCACTTGTTTTTGTTAGGTTGAATATAGTATCCTTGTAGCATTTTACTATGCGTCACATTATGTGCATGTACCTACTAAACTGCTGAGTGATCATGTTCTGTCCTTCCGTCTACTGATAACCTCTAACACCTTCATATGAGCCAGTTCTAATTTTAGATTCAACTACATAATCATATCACTTCTTAAAGCTCACGTGTGTAAACTAATCTTGGCCTTAGATCAGAAGAGCCACTTAATCAGCATGTGTTACCATAGGAAAGTATACAAAATGAGGGAGAAAATGCAGCTGTGAAATGTTATTTTTTATTCCACAACGTTATCATCAAGCAAGAATACATTCTTTATTTGAAAGATGCAGCCTATAATTCACATAATGGAGATTAGATTTTATAGTATAAAAAGAATGTTGATAATTTGAGACTAGTTCAAATATTATATTTAGCACGGATACTGTTCTATTTAAAGGTAACCACTGATATGAAAATCCTATAACCATGAGTACCAACAGAAACCACCTACATATGTGGTATTTAAATGAGTGTATTATTTAATTTATAGAAGTGTTATATTGACCCTAGGGAGCTTTTCATAGGGAGTTTCACATACTATTGGGGTGATTTAATTTCTCTAGAACCTTTTTTTTTTTTACTGTTCTTCAGGCTGACCCAGAGGTGGAGTGGTCTCCATTTAAAGTAGCACTAAAGTTACACTTTTAAATTTACATGATCAAGCAGGTCATTATTGCAGAAAGGGAAATGCAATGTTCCTTCTGCAATAGTGCGTTTTCCCTGCACGATTACTCTTGATTTCTGAAGTCAAAACTGAGCTGCACGTGGTGCCTCCATGACATTTAGTTTGCAACTTTTATTTGTGTTTAAATGTTTGTTTTTTTGTTGTGTTTTATGTTTGTTTTTTTATGTAGCTGTACATTTTTGTGGCTTCTATTTTTTGTTAAAAAGTCCTCTTCCAACAGCCAACTTTAGGATCATTGATGTAATGTGTTATGTAATAATATATACTATTATTATTATACAGTATTTATAAAGTGCCAAAATATTACTCGGCGCTGTACACTGAATAGGGGTTGCAAACGATAGACAAATACAAACAATGACACGAGAGGACCCACAGTTAAATGAGTTTAGGAGTATGTAGTAAAGGGTATTAAAATAAAAACATAAAGCAAACTTTTTTAAGCATACTCTTTTGAAGCCTTGTGTTTGCCAATTCTACAATAAATTGTCGAATTTGTATTTCTCTCTAATTTACTTTACATGCTGTAAGACTACTAAAGCACAGTAGGCTATAGAGAGGCAATTACTGTATGTGTTTTGCCTTACATAGAATTCCCGTAGAGACAACTTCAGCTCCCAAGGTAATATTGGCTTCTGATCCTACTTTTTCTACATTATGCTTTGCAACAAAAATACAAATTTGCAGCATTTACATACTTGCTCATAGCCCCTAATATATAGGAAATATTCACAGACAGTAAAGTCTATTTCAGAATACTACAAACTTATTGTACCCTTTCTTTACACATTGTACTGGAATGAAGGATGTTCATATTTCACAGAACTACTAAAAGAATATAATTGATGTGATATGAAAACAGGCCGCATGCATTTTCTTGTTCTCTGATGAACAATGTGTTATTTCCAAAATACCAAAAAGAAAAATACACAGTGGCTAACAGACTGGGAGAATACAGAGAGTTATGAATCTAAATTCTGGGGTAGGATGCAAATGTCATAATTAGTTTGCGAGTTGTTTGGTTTAAGTCTAGGTAAAACGCATACCAGAATTTCACTTAAGATGGAATTACCTTATCCCTAATACCTTAAAACCCCAAACTCTTTATTGAGCTTTTTATAGAGCAGACATTATTTGAACATATTTTAGTACTTTTCTGTGTGCCCAATAACAAATTCAGTCTCTGTTTTTCGTGATGGTCATTGTCACTACAAGGGACAATGACATTGGTGGTAACACCGAAGAAGATAACTTTGTATTGTAAAACAGTTAGCAGTAAGCAAGCAACATATATATCATCCTATTTAATTACTATGAGATTATATTGTATTTAATATTCAGATATTGAGCATTTAGTTTTATTTTCTTAAAATGTGTCCACTTTATTTTGTTAGGCTCGATTTATTTAAACTCCTCAAGACTGGAGAAGATAGACTTGTAAGGCCTGATTAGTACCAGTATTCTCCAGACACCAGTTCCCCAATCTAATGCCTTAGGCCTTCACCTATAGCAGCCCCTGCTCAGCCTCGGGAGACTGGTTGTATCTCCCAGCACTCGGTTGCCCCCAGTGTGCAAGGCATGGTGTCTGGGTATGGGCCGGCAGCTGACCAGGATCCCACAGATACAGAGTACAGAATTACCAGGGAATCCAGAAACAAGCCGAAGTCAAACACAAAAGATCAGTCCACCAAATGAGGTACAAAGGTATGGGCACAAGCAAATTTGGGGTCACAGGCAGAGGTTGGTCCAGGCCAGGTCAGAAACAGGTAAGGGTAAAATCAACAGAAAACCACATAAGAATCTCTCCAGCACAGATAAGCCCAGCTAATGCTATAACAGCCACAGAAGACTGGAAGCAGAGAGGCTATAAAGCCCCAGCAGCCAATGACAGCATCGAATACAAGGAACCACTCTGCTAATAAGCTGCACACAGCTCAATTCCACTCAGCTGTGCAACCTCAGTGCAAAGGAAATCCTAGCCCCAAAGACTATCATGAGAGACCATCAATGATCCATCAAACCTAGAATAGATTTGTTAAAAAACATTTGTTTTGCTATTCTTCCTGTTTGGCAGACTGCACTTACTCAAAATGATGTCATTTGCCAACAGCCTGTATCCTTTGCAGACAGCACAACTATTATTGCCCCATCCTGATGATAAGGCCCTCAAAAAATTGTTTCTTTAATTCATTTTGCAAGGCAGTTGCCCCGAGTCTGCATAAACTATATTTGCCTATGTTCAGGAAAACCATGGTTAGTGAATCTTGGAGGGGGAGCAAGCCTAAAATCATTCACCGAGCCTACAGAGTTACTTAAAACCACAGATACAGAGGGTGAAGGGGAAGACTCTTGCCCAAAATGCAAGCTCTCCTCTGCCACTCTGGTTCACCATTTTTGACTATGCCACGTAGTGTCCCATTACTGGAGGAAGGTGCTCCAATACATCTACAGTATCACTGGCTATTTTTTTCCCTTCATCCCCACTTTATGTTGGTTTGGGTGCTGGGATTATCTCCTGGGCACTGTGAACAACAAAGGAATGAGTGGATAGATCTCAGCCTTTCTTTAGGCTACAAGGCACACCATACACTCCAATGGAACCACCCGCTGTCTCCATCGATTGACACAATTATACTTTCCCCAAAAATTATATTCTCCAAGGATGTGCTTGATCCAAATTTGAGTGATGACAATCATATCAACAAGTTTTTTAATAAATGGTCCCACTTTCTCAATCACACCTTTACGGCATATGACCGTACTGAGATCCTGGAACCCTTCAAGCATTCTACCTGGTATATTATTAATGTAACTGTGTTCAGACTGATATTTCTAATGCTTGACATATGTTTGCTGGATCACCCAGATTCTCCAATGATAGGCTACCTGCTCCAGTCTTGGACAGCTTTAATAAATCAGGTCCTCTATGTTCTATGGTGATGCTCAACCATACTGTAGAGGACTCATTATTTGAACCAATATAATGAACCTCACTCTGAGTTTTTGTTCTCAAATGTGGAAAATAACATCAGATACAATTTACTACTCTTTTGATCTGCTACAATTGAGACTGTGATGACATAGAATATCTTGTAAAATCTTAATTTGTTGAAGAAGCACATAGCCTTGTTTATGGTCAGTGCTACCAATTCCTTTTTTTCTGCAGCAGTGAGTCACAACACACACAACACACACTGATGAGTCAGCCAAGTACAGCAGGGAGAAAAACTTCACTGATAATTCATGACAATGGTGTCATCAGGGTTCTATCACTCACAGATGTATACAGAGTACAAAAGCAGAATATGGTAGAAGGTAGGCTTTTATTTTAATGAGTCTTCAGGGCCATATGTTAGGTATAAGGACAGGGCAACATATAACAGTGTGTAGAACTGCTGTGAAAGCTGTGTGTTGCAGTGTTAACAGCTTTGCATCAAAAGCTTATTGGACATTAATATACTATTTAGTGAATAGATATAAAACACAAAACTCTGACCAAGTACTGAATAATTATGCTCTTCATGAATTATGTTGGGAAATTAGATTTTCATTTCCAACAAGTTATTTATCATAATACAATTGTCATTGAGCATTAAAAGGCAATTCTAGACAAGAAAGCATCCAGAAAGCAATTACAGGGTATTTCCATGAGAACATAAATATTGCTGTTTCATCATCACTAGCCCATGCATTCCTGGTTCATCAGATTTCAAACAAAAGGTAGTAGGGTAGGCTGGTGCAGTACAGCAATGTTTGGATGAAAAGCTCAACTATTCAGATAGTATATGTTTACTTTATTCATGTTTGATTTTGACTGGACTTTTTTTGGAAATAAAATCTTTCTGTCTGGTTTAAATAGAACATGGAGCAAACCTAACCTCCCAAAAGTGATTATCAGAATTTATTGAAAGTGCTCAGGTCAAGGACCAAGCATTGCAATACAATGTTATCCAAGATAATTATCAGTTTTAAATTCACCTAACCAGCAGGTGGCAGAAGCATCATTGAAATTCCTTTTAAAATGTAGGATCACATCCAAGAATTCCAGCCAAGTAGGAGATAAAATGTAACGAAGCATAAGCATCATGTAATTAAGCATAAGCAACAACAGCATTAAAAACTGTAACCACTCCAATGGTTCATAGCACTGAAATGCTCAATAGAGTACTCAGTGGAAATTGGACATATATTGGCCTATTTAATACACAAGCAGTGCCAAAAGCAAAACACATAGCAGCTAAATAAAAACATACTTTATTCTGACTACAATGAACACAACACTGACTGAATGTTATGGACAGTGGTACTTTGTATATAACAACTGCTTTGGGACCTGTCTTGGTAAAATGAAGGTTTTATTGGTGTTCCAGTGATGTGGAAGTTTTAATCAAATCAATTTCAATCAAACTTTAAATAAAAGTCTATTACAGCATATATATTTTGCATGTGTATACATATTTCTGCACAGCCATTCATTAAAAGTGAATCATTTGTAGAGCTGGAGCACCTTGACATACATATTTACAATCCCAAGTTACAGTACACGAATATCACATTACATTCACTGTTTCTGTACCAGGATAACAAAACACAGGATATAAAGATGGCCACATGATAAATATTCATATGCTTTAAACCATTTTTCTAAATAGCTGAGTAAGACCTTTTTTTTTTAGATATCAAAAGTAATAATAGCATGTGGTTCATCACATCTATTTTTGGATAATATTTTTATGTTCGAAACAATATGAGCTTTAGCTTTATAACTACCTGTTAGTTTATTTTTTCATGAAATATCCAATTATTGTTAAAGTAATATACAAAACTGTTCAAGCTTTAAATGTCCTTTGTGAGGCTTCGCTATCCAAATACCCTACCACATTAAGACAAACTTTTCCATCATAGCTAAACTTCATTCATTCGTTCATTTAATATGACAAATGGGCTATAGCAGAAAGGTTTTCTTTGCAGTAGCTAGGGAGTTCCTGGAACGGCATTGATCAATCTGCACTTATAATGTAATCATTCAGTTTCAGTCTTTTACCTGTGGATGTTTTTTCCCCATCAACTTTCAGCATAGGACAATGAACAGTGGCTTCTGTTTTCTGGTTTATTGTTAAGTGGCTTTGGTTTGTATTCAAAATTAATGTTTTATACAAG
Source organism: Pyxicephalus adspersus (assembly GCF_032062135.1). Taxonomy (NCBI): domain Eukaryota; kingdom Metazoa; phylum Chordata; class Amphibia; order Anura; family Pyxicephalidae; genus Pyxicephalus; species Pyxicephalus adspersus. Next base: position 84,495,502 of record NC_092861.1, on the reverse strand, counting down.
TAAGACAAAAATAACAAAAGTGGCAAACATTGTAAGGTATGTAAACTGCTATTAAATGAGATTGGAACATGCACTGCTTTAACCTTTTTGAAAAAAATGATTTCCTTATAGTGAACATATAAACCATATGTTAACATTGCAGACAGTGTTAAGAGACTTGGTCACTTTACACACAATAGGTTTTCCTGAAAGCATGATCATTATATCTACGTTTCATAGGGAAAAAGCAGGATTGATAAATTGTTCAAATTTTCAATAAAATAATTGGTTAATAATAGGTTTTTCTAGGGGTTCCTTGAGCAATTTGTCTGTGACATTCTTCCCACTAACTAGCAATGTATAAAGCATTCCTACCACTGACCACCCTGCTAATGTACTGTAAGCTGTAGATATAGTGATTAAAGAAGTAGCTCCCTGAAGACCTAAAACCTATTTCAAGGGTTCTCTCACAATAAAAAGATTGAGAAAGGCATTAAAAAGGTTGAGAATATGACATGACATATTGACATGAATATTTCAAATCCAGAGCCAATTATTTTACAATACTCTCTTACCCTATACAACATTAATATTGAAAAAAAATAATATAAATAGTCAGAAAAGAAACACTGGCTGTAAAAACTGAAGTGTCCCTTTACATTGGACATCAGCAGAGAAATGCCCACCTACATGAGAGGTCACTTAAAGGATGTACAATTAAATGAATCATCAGTAAAAAAAATGCCATCTCACATTGGTGGTCCATGGAGCCCTCTTGCACTGAAAATCAGTGTAGAAGTGACCCCATTACATTGAAAGTCACAGAAAATTTGCCCCCATACATTGGCAGTCATTGTACGTGAAGGACCAATCCTGTCATTGCTCACTGCTCAAGGAATTCCTAACAACTTTTGGAGACATCCTAGGGTTTCACAAAACCTTGGCTAAAACTTGTCCTAGAGTCTAACTACACTAGCCTTTACTGTATTCCATACCACTCTGTCAGAGCCCGCAGGAAATGCTTGCTTTTAGGTATATGGGAGCCGTATGGCTTTCTTCCTTGATGTGAAAGTGCTGCCACCCTGTCAAGTGAAATTGTAGAGTATACCATTAACCCTAAAGAAGCCCTGACATCATCTGACATGGAGCTTAAAGAGTTTGGACTCTGGGAGAGGAACTAAACAATAGGGATGAGCAAAAAGGCCTCTGCCAGTCTCATGAAAATTTCGTCGAACTTCCGATGTGTGTGCAAAATTTCGTCGAACTAATTTTGCAAACCCATCAGAAGTTCGAGGAAATTACAGGATGATTCCCACGGCTGCATTCATTCATGAGCACAGCCGTGAGAATCCTCCTGTTAGTGTGCGATCCCCGGGCACTAGAGGTTAGATGAGGACAAGGCTCCCCCATTCATCACCTGTAGTGCTCTGTGATTGGTTGAGGAAAGGAAAATCATGATAAAGCTTGAGCTGTCATCAGAGTTTACCTTTCCTCAGCCAATCAGAGAGCACTGCAGGTGTGGAATGGGGAGCCTTGTGCTCATTTTATCCTCTAAATGCTCTTGCAGGTCCCGAAAAATTCGAATTCGACGGCCGAATTCACAAGGCTGTTCTCCCTTACATGTTCGGTAAGCGAGAAAGGCCCAATTCGTCGCAAGATCGGATTTACAAATCTCGCTCGCTCATCCCTACTAAAGAACAATAGATCTTGGAAAAGGTGAGTATCAGTAGTTGAGGATAAGTTTTTATGAAAAACAGTCACTTTGCTCATTCAGAGTCTCTATAAAGAGACATGTCAGTCAAAATTAAAAATGAATGAATTTAAATACGTTTACTTTTTTCCTACCAAATAATTTGTCATTTTGGCTAGCCATTCTGGGGATCCACACTTTTGTTTATCAGAAACATCACTCTGCTACTTTTCAGCAACAGGAAGCACATTCATGTATTTCAAATAGGTGATTAGCTGTCTCCCTGGAATCACACTTGGGCCAGTTGTATGAAAAGGGTGAATTTATAGATTTATATAATCTTTTTTTTAAGATGAATTACAGTAGATCCATTGTTGGCTGCTCCCTTGTGCACAGTGACAGCAGCTCTACCCAACTAGGTGGAGCTCCTGTCATTATGTAGAACTAATCCCATAACGGTCGTGGATAGCTGTCCTCAGCTGCCTTCCTAGCTGCCTTCCTAGTTAGGTCCCCCCTAACCTTAAAGAATGAATACAGGAGTACACAGTACTCCCTCTCTATTCCCAGAAAGGATTAAATTAGTCCTCGATATATCAAGACAATTTGAAACAAAAACATTTCTTTATTGATCTTTTTTTTAACTAATAATTTTCTTCTTTTAACCTAAAGGATTTCCTAAAATCATTTCCTAATGTTTCTTTTATGTCCACAGTGTCCAACATGCAAGAAAACAGACATTGCATAGAAAGCAATGGCTGACGTTCTCACTATATGCAATTCAGTGCAATATGAACTACAAGTATTGTGCAATGCCCCATTAAATATAATAAATTTGAGCCAGCACCACAAAATACAGCAACCAAGATGTCTGTGCATAGCTTTGTGTTGTAGTAAAATGAATGGCAAGCACATATTTTAGAGTGTGAATGAAGCCTTAGTCTATCATTTCAGGTATACTCCTTGCTAAACCTTATTTTCTTCAACCATGTTTCATCTAAGGACTAAAGTGCATGTGAAATCTAAAACTGCCACCAGATATATATACCCACTAATGTGTATTCATGTGACCGAGTTCAATCAATATAATGGCACAGAGTATGCCTGCCACGGTTTTGAGAAGTTAGCATATATCTGTAAATGTTTTTTCCCAGAATTTACAGAACACTACACAATGATTCATGGGAATCTTATTGCAGCAGCCTTTTGTAGGTTTTTATACATGTACAGAAGATGCACTGAAGTTGAATATTTCTTGCTACAAGGTCATTGTTTTCTTTTGTGTGTGTGGTAAATAAAAATAACATGTTTTAATAAAAGATTTTGAGAACAAACATCCTTTTAGTGCATTGTTGCTATTACTCCATAAAATCGGGAAAATAAAAACGGAGAACAAAGAAATGAAGAACGGAAAATTGTGCAGCAACTTACAAAATAAAGCTTTCAACTAAAAGAAAAAGTTGAGCGCTACAAAAATATTTTGATGAATAGATGTTGTATGTCAAAATGGAATTAATAGAATCTAGCACAGGCAGATATCCTGGAGTAATAAAAAAAAAAACAGAAACGGCTAATGTCAAAATGTACTCATGGAAAAATATTTTTTAATTTAAAGAAAGTTCTAATCTAGCTGCTAAAGTCATGGCCAAAAAAAGAGAGGGCAAATGGGACAATTGTTCCTGAGGCTTCACTTCAATATTAGGATAATATAAGTTGGTAAAAGGTAGGACAAAGGCAAATACTTTTTATTAAATGAATGTGTATTAGAAGAAAAAGTATTGTTTCAAAAATGTGCACTCATATATTACCAGGATTACAATAGTTTACCTCGCAGGAACATAGTTGCTGCTTGCTTGACTTTACTTCTTAGAATATATTGTTTACTTGTTCTAAATATATTATGCACCTCATTGTTGGAGAAGTAATATGCATGAGGAATCAGTTTATTCATATAATTCTTCAGTGATAATCTAAAATGATCGTGGAGACCTTCCATCTGAAAGGAATTACTAAGAAGGAAATATTATAGCATTTTGATGGCACATGACAATTAGACAGCATGAGAGATCTGTCACACTTTCTTTGTTTTGTTGGGCCATATAGAGCAAAAGATTGATTAGTGTTACTGTTCTCAAAGCTACTTGAAGTCCCGGCAGCTGTGTTTTAATGAGAAAGCTGGGTCATCCATTTTTAGAGCCCAGACATTGGCTATATAAATGCAAAGGCAAAAAGAATATTATTAAATAAGCTAATTACCTAAAAAACAGATATGCTCATAGCGCGATTTTACTTTTTGGTAAATAAATAAATCCATACTTACTATGCCATGCAGTTCAGCAAGTGTAAGGCCCTGGTCAGCACCAGTATTCACCAGACACCAGTCCCCCAATCTAAGGCTCCACTCTTCACCTTTAGTAAGCCCCCGCTCAGCCTTGGGAGACTGGTTGCACTTGGTTGGCCCCCAGGAATGCGCTAAGGATGGTGTCTGGGGATGGGCTGGCAGCAGACAAGGGGCTCATAGATAAGCACTACAAGAACTACCAGGCAACCCAGAGTACAAAGGCATACACAGGTGATCAACAAGGTACGGAGGGGGTAGGCTCAAGGAGAGTCAGGATCACGGGCAGAGATCCGTCCAGGTTAAGTACAAAGGATGGGTCAGGGAACAAGAAATGGTCAGCAACAGAAAATCACACAAGAGTCTCTCCAGCACAGATTAGCCCAGCAGCAGCACAGATTAGGGAGCAGGGAGGCTATAAAGTTCCAGCAGCCAATGGCAGCATGGGATTGCTCAGGAACCAATCTGCCAATCAGCTGCAGCACAGCTCCAAATCCCCCTCAGCTGTGCAATCTTAGTGGAGGGCATGCTGAGAGGAAAAACACAGCTAAAGGGAGACAAGGGTACTGAAGCGCGCAGAGCACTAAATCCTAGAACTCCTCTGCTGCTGTGATTGCCGCCAGGGGAGGGAATAGGCCAAGCGTGCTCTACTGCTGTTGGACACCGCCTGGGATTGTCAGCTTAAAGAGTACCTCCTGACAGCAACATTTTATTTTTATCTCTCCTTACCACAGCACCATTGTGAGTTCTGGTATACTAATTTGTTCAACTTGCTGTGCACATTTCTTTTCAGAGCGGGGAGCATTCCTACCAGCCAAAGAAAATGCTCCCTAACGTGTACATTAACAATAGGAGTTGTTATTGTGCACAAGTGGGAAGTGTTTTCTATATTCTTAACATTTATTCATTCCTTGGTATGTAATCACTCAATGCCACATCCCTAAGTTCCCATTACAATTTTTGGAAGAAACGTATGGGACTTTAACAGCAAGTGTTGATCACAGTATCATGTCATATAATCATACCATAATAAACTTAAAAAAATGCACTTTATAGTAACCTAAACACAAAAAAACTGTTATGAATTGAAATTACATATCCAATTCGCATATGTTCTCTAACAGCATTCTATGCGCTTTGCGGAATGCAGTCTACTTCATCAGGATTATTGAGACCTACGACACCGAAAAATAATTTATTTTAAAAGACACACAAAAGCAAAACAACAAATAATTATCATGTTTAGTTACATAATTATACACAAATATTACCAAAAAAACCCTTACGCCTACGATCATTCAGAGTTAGTGGACCTGATTTACTAAAGCTCTCCAAGGCTGGAGAGAATATACTTTCTTCAGTGAAATGGATTTCTTAAAATCATTTGCTTTTTAGTAGCAAATTTTTTAAAACCTGGACCAGATCCATTCCAGGTTTGCTGGATCACCCAGCTTCACTGATCACCCAGCTTCACCTAGGATCACCCAGCTACACTCAAAGTGTATTCTCACCAGCCTTGGAGAGCTTTAATAAATCAGGGCCAATGTATTCACATGGAAAGAGTCGCTCTCTCACAGAATAGTAGTTCGGACCAATCAGGAGGCAGGAGAGCACAGAATCAATTACTTGAGATGGATTATATAATCTATTATAAATTAACTAGTTATATAATTCAATTCTAAAACTAACTCCCACCCCAAGTGCCACAAACGACAACAATACTGGGTCCATAGGAATATTCAATATCAAAAACCACTACAGGAAAATTGCCTGCCAAATGCATATGAGTAAAAGTAAGTAACCTGATTCCAATGTATATACAAAATTAAAAAAGTGAGTTTGCAAAAAGTGCTTAAACTAATATCTACTGCAGTATCGTCCTCCACCAGCAGTATGTGCTAAAGACTCCCAAACACCATGTTAATTTATTATTGCTACACAGTTTTTATATAGCGCCATCATATTACGCAGCGCTGTACAAAGTCCATAGTTGTGATACTAAATGTCCCTCAAAAGGGCTCGCAATCTAATCTCCCTACCTAGTCATATGTAATTAATGTAGTCTAAGGTAATTTTTTTGGGGGGGGAAGCCAATTAACCTAACTGCATGTTTTTGGGTTGTGGAAACCGGAGTACCCGGAGAAAACCCAAGCAGACATGGGGGGAGCCTGCAAACTCCATGCAGAGAGTGCCCTGGCCGGGATTCAAACCTGGAATCTAGCCCTCAAAGGCAAGAGTGCTAACCACTCTTCACTACCAGAGTCACCGTGCTGCCCACTATAGAGATACACATAAAAGCATCCCAATCTATATTTAAAGTTTTGCAAAATTTTTAGGTTAAATTTTTTTTAACGCATTAGATTTAATAATTACATAAATGTACCCCCCAAATATTTAGAAAACCAAAAATCTAAAATGGGGCAAACCATAAGTGATAGCGAAACCAAACCACATAATGATACCTGGTATTATCCAGTTTGAGTATGTATTGTATTCTTAATGCGCATAACTATACTTTTGGTATGTCACAATATACAGCAACAGTATACATTTAATGGATAGCTCCATCTATTATAATACTGATATTACTAATATTTTACTGATAATTATCAGTAAAAAGCCATACTTACTTTAGTCAAGTAACTTTGACTATGCTAAGACTAAGGAGAAAACAGTTCTCCTTTTTCTTGCATTTTATTTTGCATTTATTCTATCTGCAGATTGCACTTCTCTATAAAGAGGGCAACCATTGGGCACACTATGATTTTGGAAAAGACATCAGGGATAATGTTAGATTTCTACTTTTTAAGGTTGGTTATATGGAATCATATGAGATGGGGAAAAAATTGAAAATCTTAGCTAAATCTATCATCCGTGGCTTTTAGCAGTTTTGGATCTGTTACTATATCAATCCCATGAGTCCAGTGTCAACTAGTTATTGTAACGGGGGCCTGCATGATGTATAAAAAGGTTTTCTGTTTTTACGATTAATCATTGATGTTTATTCGTTAATTGATGGAAAAATATGTACACTTCTATGTTTTAGGTTCCAACTTTGCACTGTTTTAAACAAGTGACATATCGAGTTAAACATAATATTTTTAAAGCAAATGATCACATGATATAGACTGTGGCTTTAAGTATGGAATTTTTGTTAAATGCCAGTATGCCAGTAAATAACTAATGGTCAACTAATAACAACAAATTATTTGGGACCTAATAAAATTTTTGTAATAAAACAAAATAATTGCATTGCAGACTTCATGAACTTCAGAAAAATGATGCTATACCAAATTCGAAAAGCATCAATAAAAATGCAAAAGGTAAAAGTGGAATGAAAAATAATTACCTTGCAGAAAGAGCAATTATCTGTCTGGCGTGTTCAAAAATATCTCTGACCTTTATGGTAAGTCAAGTGTAGTACACCAAGATGTAGAAAGAAGTCTACAAGATGCTGTCATTACTTCTTGTTAGATTGATAGTTTACGCTTTATTTTTGAGATGGTCTTATTTTTTTTTTTAGTGATATATATATATATATATTTATATATTTATTTTAAATAGAAACCTCTTGCAAACGAACAAGAGTAAACATTGTTTGGAAAAGCTATTGATTAGTTCAGCGATTCCATACCAAACCAGTCATTAAATTAAATGAACTACTTACTATAGATATTCCTCTCCTTCAAAAACATTTCTTGTTTTGTCTTCAAATGAAATAAACCTATAATTAGTGAGAAAAAGCAAACAAATATTTTGCATTTCTTTAGTAATACCAAAGATAATGCAACTAATGATAATAGTAACAGAAGTAATACTTCACTTAACCATGAGCTGATCAATGAATCAGAGCCTCCACAATCCTTGTTAGGAGATCATTATTTTACAAATGTATTTATCTTTTTAAAAAAAATTCATATTAATGGTCCGCAGGATTTAAAATTATAAATGTAGTGGTCCGTGAAGTCTGAAAGGTTGGCAACTGCAGTTTTAAAACACATACACCAAGATGATTCTCCTGCAGTGAATGTTTTGTAAATGGTACATTCACTATATAATGTATACCAAAGTGTGTGTTCCCTTTAATCACACATCTAGAGAAATAAAACATTAGCAACATGTGTAAATATAACAGTTGTAACATTGAATAAATGGGATCAAACTGATTTTGCTTGGTTTATAACATCTACTAATCAGTAACAGTGTACGTATTACTGGCACAGTAAACAGCTCAGTCTTTGTTTTTTTATATCACTTGCACAGATCTATATTTTTTCTAATCACCTGTCTTGCTCCCTACACTCCCACATTAATCATTTCTACTTCCTCTTCATCTTTCATACTTGATTTGAAATGTGTGTCCTCGAGTGTTTATACTTAACTTTCAATGTGATGTTCAGGCTGTTCATTATCTCATTAAGTATATTCTTGTATCTGACAAGGTAGAATTTCTGTTTTTCTCTCATTTTTCTACCATTTCACCTGCAATTCTATTACAAATTAAAGGGGCCAAATTATAAGTAAATATTATAAATTTAAAGCAGAACTAAACTCCAATTAAATGGTCTTTAGTTTGCTAAAACACTACAGGGTCTATTTATAAAGGAGAAAATCTGACATTCTCTGAAATTTTCCCTGGTGGGAATCTTTCCAGTCTGTGTTTTCAATTACAGAGACTAGTTCTCCATTAAAGATTGTTTGGTTAATGTGAAATTAATTGCTTTTTAAATAGACCCTATGCATCATTTTATTTAATTTTACCTACCTACATTATTGTATGCATCTCAGTTTATGCTTCCTATAAAACATCCCTCTAACATTTTGTACCCAGTACTATTTCCCTTGAAAGAGAGGGGGAAAGGGGGTTACAGATTCCACAAAACTCCCCATTTACAAATCCTCTAATGCTTTTAGGGGAACCAGACATAGGCAAAGGTATGTCCCTCCATATAGGACTACTCAATGGCCTGGTATGGTACAGGAAGGGGGTTTATTATGGTCTGTGTTACGGTCTGGTTTAATAAGGGGCCCATTTGTCACATGCATGGATACATGGTTATATGTTTAACTTTGTTGGAAGTACCATGGAGCCTGAGAGATTAAGAGTACCTGTTGCCTTGGCTAAATAGGTAAGGAAAAGAAAAAAACTACATCAAATGTATTTATAATCCAAGAAGCATTTAGCTGAACTCTTTTACAAGCAACCAATTATATACTATCTAATGGAACTTAGCATCTGGTGCCTCTCACCTATATGTTCAAAAGTGTGGGTCAAACTTACTACTTCTGCCTTTGGATAGCAGGAGAAATGCTGGATAACCCCAACCACCCAACTTTTTCCTTTCACAATAAGAAGGGCAAATAGAAACATTAAAATTTTTTTATTTTTTTTATGAAAATCATTGAAAATCATGAAGGTGAGCAGGATTTGTATCAATGTATTACATTACTGTAAACTATGCTGAGCTGTTGCATATAGTTGCATTTAGTTCTAATTCAAAATAAATCAGCATTGGCCGATACCATTTTTTTAAATTTCTATTCAGATTATAACTGAATTTATAAATCATGGTCCAATAACATAATATAAACAATATTAAAATAAAATATATGTGAATGGTAATATGAGTACATCATACCTGCTAAAAAAAAATTGTTCCAAAAGCCCATTATGGGAAATTGGATATTTTCTTCACATTGTATGGCATTGAATAAGGCTGATCACAAGTAATTGCAGATTGTCAAATTGAGAGAGTTAGCAACGCAGATGCAAAAAGCATTGCAAAAAAACAGCTCAATATCATTTGTTTCTATAGTGATGCCATGAACACAAAACAGTATGTGGGACAGTGATTGATCAAACAATGCAGGTAAACAAAAACATTCAAAGATCCACTAACAAAAATCAAACGTTTTATAGTAATTTAGTAAATTTAAAAATCAATTGGTTTGGTACATTTAGATGTAATTCTTTTTTTTAGTTTCCTAACTGGTATAATACAATGCCAACAATAATAACTTACTAAGGGCTTGTATCTACTACCATTATATAAACCTCAATATGCAGGCAGTCTGACTTACGTGCTGCATGGAGTTTTTAACCATTTTTGTGATACAGGGTACATTTTTTAAGCATACAAAACTTCATTTTTAGCATCGAAGCGGCTTTGAGCCATTTGGGCACATTTATTAAAGCTCTCCTAGGCTGGAGAGGATACACTTTCATCAATGAAGCTGGGTGATCCAACAAACCCTGAATGGATTTCCTAAAAGTAATTTCCTATTTGTTAGCAAATGTTTTCGAACCTGGACCAGATGCATTCCAGGTTTGCTGGATCACCCAGCTTCACTAATGAAAGTGTATGCTCTCCATTGCATTCATTCTTAATGGAAACATTTTTAGAATATTTGCTGCAATTCTGGCTTTGAGCATTTTACTGATGTAACGCAGCTGTTCATGATGGTTATGGGGCATTTTAGGGGTAGCAAACATATTTGAAAAGCATCCTGTTTGCCACCAGTTAAGCCTAGGCCTAAGAATGCTGGCAGAGCCATATAATTTTAAGATCCCATGGAGTTTATGTTATCCAAACAATGTATCTTTAATAAAATAAATGCCATTTTATCGCATGCTTTTTCGACTACATTATATTAGGCGGACTTTGAAACAGTTCTACATAGGAGTTGAGTGTTTTTGAAAAAAAGCCGAGTATTGGACACATCAGCCAGGGCTTTATTTAGGAAAGGCACAGGCAATGCCCGTTCTCCAATACACATTCTTATCTGCCCGATTGCTCTGCCGTACTGTCAAAATCAGTTGGTTGGTTGGCACCTTGCAGGTGCTGGGACCGAATTACCTTCTGTACGCCTGGAGGGAGGTATGTCATCCTGGCCCAGCCAAACAAGATGGCCGAAGATTGGAATGAGGAAGAGGAGAAGATGGAAGCACCGGTGACTACATTTTGATAGTTGAGTATACACTGGGTTTAGTTCTGCTTTACAGGCTTTTTTCAGTAAAACAAGATAATGCTTTTTCTTTCTTACAGAGACAAGAACAATAAAACATGGTAATAAGTATTGTATGTGTCTTTTTTTCTACGGTTATTAAAATATTTCCATCACGTTAGAGTTTGTGGGCCTGTTGTGTTGCATGATGATTATAGTTCAGGGCCACATATTTTACATGTGTGTTAGGTGCTATTCTATGACATGTAAATTCCTACCATATTACATACCAGTTTATAACAGCTCACATTTACATATATAGTCTGTACATTTGATTTATATTATTAGTCCACAAAGGAGTTATTGTCTGCCACTAAAGCAATTTATATGCTAAGCTGAAATAAATGACATAAAATTGTGATACAGTTGATGGAAAAATTATGAATAGGAGATACAGTTTTCTAGGTATTTACTGAACAAGATTTTTGCAGATAAAATAAAGCATTGAACACCCACAAATATACCCTGACATATAGGGTCTGATTTATTAAAGCTCTCCAAGGCTGGAGAGAATACACTTTCACCAGTGAAGCTAGGTGATCAAGCAAACCTGGAATGGATTTCTTCAATGTCATTTGCTATTTGTTAGCAAATGCTTTGAATCCTGGACCAGATCCATCCCAGGTTTGTTGGATCACCCAGCTTCACTGGTGAAAGTGTATTCTCTCCAGCCTTGGAGAGCTTTAATAAATCAGGGCCAAAGAAATTATGAAATAGTGGCATAATGCAGTTTTTCCAAAGAAAAACTATAGATAGTCTGCAAGTGTTATTTAGAAAATACAGGGTATCAGTTTATTATTTCATTTTATTTCATAGGAAGGTAAAATGTGTGACCTTACTCTTAACATTAGAAGTAAATAAAAATGTTTTTTAAAGTATGATATTTGGGTATTCATTGCAAAGATTGCAAAACACATTTATTAAGGTAAGTGAAACTCCCCTAAACCTGTTGTTCTCATTAACTTTGCTTAGCTCGTTTTTAACTGGAAAAAAGACAGCTGCTGCCTGCTGTGTATCTTGTCAAAAGTTTCCCCTGTGTCATGGGCAAAATAGGAGGATTCTATTATTCCTATGACACATAGGAACGATTTATAATGCTTCTCAAGCAAACCCCATAGTTTTCCTTCACTAGTTTTCCTTTGCTAGATTACCTTCATTTCATCAAATTGCCCCACAGAGGCTCCTTTCCTGTATCCTTGTATAAACATTAGTTCTCAGACTCTATACTAACACACCTGTGTAGCCATGGCATTATTCTCTCTATCCCCTGAGGAAGCCCAAAAGGCAAAACGTGTCAGAACTAGAGATCTAGTTATCTTTTGAATACTACACTATCATTTTCCTTTGTCTTTTGGAACCAATTTCTATATATGTGATTATTAGCAGACCTCTACTTAGTTTGGAGTCCCATGAACCCCATGACAGCATGAGGGTCCAGGACTATACAATAATTTGTGTTTTTTCTGTTATGTACTATATTTGAAAATACATAGATAAAAATATTTTCATTGCCATAAAAACCCCTACTTTCTCTTTCTTGAATGTATTGCATATTGTACAATTTTAGGGGATGGCACATATTGAGACACACATTGATTCATACATTCTTTACCCAGACATTAAGCACCCTAATACTACTGCCTTCTTTATGTAAACAATGTATTAGCTGATTAGGTGATTTTGTGCACTTGATCTGCAGTGCAGTGCAATAAAGGGACAAATAAAGGGACCCTCTCACTGCACATTACTATCACATAAGGGCTTATTAGTGCTGCTGTGATATTAAGAAAAAAAATATTGAAATTGATCAAAATAGGAAAGAAAAAAACAATTTTCTAAACCCTGTTTGCACATAAATAAGAATATGTACACTTAAAACTCGCCCAAACAACAATTTGTAGTAATATTCAGCCCTAAAATGAACATTTTAACACATGTGCAAACAAAGAAAAAAAACACTCTGCCTGGGAAAGTATTCAAATAAATTGTACATTAAAATAAATATACATAGCTCGAGCAGTTAAAAAGAAATGTTCTTTTTATTTCCGTCCCACAATTTATTAAACTCAGTTACACAATTATGAAGCCAGCAAAAGTGACAAGTCAGTACGCATAGCACTTACTGTATGTTTATTATATTTGCACTACACAGAAATGTTGAAAATATAAATCAGCAGCTAAGTTAACACTAACCTGTAATGTGCAGGAAACATTTTACTGATTATTACCACTCAGTAAATGTTCTTTAAAAAGTGGGTATTTTTTAGCCACTGTTAATAGGGAAAAAAAGACTTTGTCACATCTGAAACTTATTTTTTCACATAATTTCCATAAAAAAAGGCATTTTGTTCTTTTTTTTTAAGTTCCATATACAGCCTTGTCTAAATATTTCTAGTACTTAAACATATTTGAATAAAGGAATCTGCTGTTTGATTTAAAAAGAACAAAGATATGCTATTTTATGAGCAACCAGACATTATCACAGTCTGCACAGTCTAAAGCAATTCAAGCTATGTGTAGCCCTGCTGAATGTTACCCTACAAAAAATTCTGCATGCTGTGTACCAGAGCTGTTACACATAAAGTGATCCAATTGTTTGTATATCAGTCAAAGTATGTTTATATGTTTACAAAGATAATGCTGTGATGTGTGGATTCTTTTTTAAATAAATAAGATTAAAAGTTTTTAGTTGTTACCATCTAATTGTTTATTCATGCACTGGACTATATGCCTAAAGAAAATGGGTTGTATGCAGGTCTGAAACATTTCTGGCCCTCCAGAGGAACTTAAGCTTAGGAGCCTTAAGGTTTGGGGCACAACCAATTTAGAAAAAATGCGCAACAACCATTTTTCTCCAACACCAAGCTTCCATAAAACTAATATCTGAACTAATGTAAATGCACCTGAAAACTTCAGGTATAGCATGGAGCTTTCAGCTTTTAGTATATCTTAGTATAAAGTAAGTTGAAGCGTTTTCACATATAGGTATACGCTTAACCTCCCTGGCGGTATGATTATTGTAGTAATTTCAATGTCAAATTGGTACATTTGGCATTTAAAAATACTTCTAATCTTAAATTTCCCCCAATGCAGGCCGCCCACCCACACACGTTGCATGCCCGCCTGGCATCTGCATCCCTTAACCTCGCGTCTCCAACCTTCACATGCCGGGATGCAAGGCCTGGGGACACAGATGCCGAGCACGACCAACGGGATGCAGATGCCGGTGGCACATCACCAAGTGGACACAGATGCCGGGCCAGCATGGCTGGAGGATGCCACGGGCTCGTGAAAACAAAGTGAGCCCTCAATTAAATTAAATTGAGCCACACTCGGGGATACCACTTTTTGTAAAGAAATATAACCCCGAGCCACACTTGGGATTACTGCCAGGGGGGATAAGTACCACAGTGCACCAATCCAAGAATAACTACTATCTAATAAGTATATATAAAATTGACTGAATATTGATATTTATGCAGAACTAAACTTCATTGAGGAAATATTGCGGGCATGCAGGTTTATATTGAAGAAGGGAAATGTGATGTCCCTTCTGCAAATAAATACATTTACCTGCCTGTTTGCAATCCTTTTTTCAATGAACACTGAGCTGCTCATAGGGCCTGATTTATTAAAGCTCTCCAAGGCTGCAGCGGATACACTTTCATCAGTAAAGCAGGGTGATCCAGGAAACCCGGAAAGGATTTCTTTAAAGTAATTTGCTAAATGCTAGCAAATGTTTTCAATCCTGGACAGGAACCATTCCAGCTTTGTTGGATTACCCAGCTTTACTGTTGAAAGTGTATCCTCTCCAGCCTTAGAGATCTTTAATAAATTAGGCCCATAGTGTATAATGCCAGGTATCTTGTCATACTTCTGGCTTGAATGAATAAACTCCCAGGTGGAAATTACATTTGTCCAGCCTGGCCAATCATGAGATTCGAGAATATGAAATCCGCAAGAGGACCAGGTGAAGATGGTGGCACCTAAAACTGAATGAAGTGTAATTAAAAAATTGTAAGCTCATCTTATTGCAAAAAGGACATTTCCTGTCCCTTCTGTAATAAAGAACCTACTTGCTTGCAATATTTTACTAGTTACATTTAGTTTTACTTTTAACATGGATCTTCTTGTAACATATCTTTCCATGAAAGGTTTTTATATTGCTCACAAATGAAGTAGCAATATCTTTATTATCACTCTTTATGAACTGCTCTGAATTCCAAAATTCACAGCACAAATCTATTTCCTCTTTTCTGGCTATTCATACAAGAGTTGGGTAGATGACTAAATCAAGAGAATAGTTAATTCAAACTTTTTTATCTTCCTAAATGGGAGAATGGATATACATCTAATCAATATGGAACCACACAAATCCATGAATACAGGCAATAGTGAGTCATGAATTGTATGAATCACTCAACTCTGGATGCAACATTTGGGCTGATTACATAATCATGTACTCAAAATGGAATTACATAATACATAATATATGTATGTACATAATAGCTATGCATGCAACAACTGTCAGAATCCTGCTCATCTGATTTAGCCTACATTAATTTTCAATATTTGCATATATTGGTATTCTTTAATACTTATACAGAAGTTTATTGATGCCTCAAAGGCTTCTTCCTATGTATGGCATAGAGTTTCAATGTGTTGCCAGGAGATAAGGCATGGTAGTTTTCCATCTACAGTTAATTACATCCAGTTCACCAGGCTGCATCCTGAATGGCACATTCTTTTTGCTCTGCCTTATCTTGCAAAGCACAGTGATTGGACAGTAATTGCTATTGGGAGCCCTAACTAAAAAAAAAAATAATAATACACGGATACTTCTTAAAACTCTGTTACGCATGGGAATTTTTCAGCTGAAAATCACTATGTGTACTTATATTTTGTATATTCATACTGTGGATTAAAGGAACACTTTAGAGGTCATTTAGGGGAAGGATACAATGGTTTTGGACAATTACATTTTTTTCAAACATTTATATACATGATTATTATTTTAAAATTTGGGTTTATATACGTTTGGTATATCTATACAATTTTTGTTTTACAAAAAGCAAAAAAGATTTCTAGGGCAATATGGATTACTTAACAGACAGCAAAGCAGGAGCAGCCTGCCTTTAGGCAATTATCCAAATGAAAACTTGAAGCTAGTCATCTTATAGGAGATAAACCAGTTTTTTTACTTATTTATTCTTGTGTGTATATTTTAGCTGGAGCTATTGGGATGTTTAAGCAACAGGGAGCTTTAACACTTTATATCCATTTTACCTTCAATTATAACTGTGCATAGACATGTCATTGTGTTTTCCCCTATTCTTCTTCTGCAAAAAAGTAATCACAGTTCTGTCCATTTTCATAGTACTGCTGTGTCTGTTAACTGTTACATGTGCCATCTGACATTATTTAATTCAGGTAATAAATTTTTATCTAACTAGTAAAATAAACATTATTTAAAAGTGATAGTGCTGTCTCTAAGTTTATAAAAAAAAACTCCCTAGCAGCAACACAGAAATGGGGGAAATATTTGTGGGGTGGAGGACTTTAATACCAATTATATGAAATACTTTAATAACATTTATATGCTACAAACCCATAGCATCCAGTTTGACTTCATAAACTTAACAATTGTCTTCCATTGTTGGCACATTCCCTCTTTATATGCCTTTATGCACTGTTTTGCTTAGTTAGACTATTTTTCTTTGAATATTCTAGGCTAAACAACTAAGGTTTATATTGCAACTGCCAGAAAAAAATAAAGCTACAGATAAGTGAACTATGAAATCAACCAAGAACAAAAGATAAATTATATCTATATATATCCATAATTTATTACAGGCACATGGTTTAGTTAATTTGTACCAGTGCTGGCACCATTACAAGTTCATAAGTGAGCACTCGAGCAGTAAATGATATCCAAGCAACTGCTTTGTTATACTTATATCTCTGTGTACTTGTAGTTTATCAGGGCTTTCTACATATAACTCTTGATATGCCCGAATAAGCTTTTTCATCTTTCAGGCTAAAAAAACACCTTTGTATTCATGTTGTATGATGCTGTTTCTGCCATAATCCAGTCAGAAATGTGTAAATCTGGATCATATTTTTACATATTTTCAAAAACATTTGTGACATTACAAAACAGGTCTGTCTATGATCTCTTCTGGACATAGTTAAATCGAAGTTTGAAAATTAAACATATACAAATGTTTGATTTGTAACCTTTCACCGAGAAGGGTTGATATGTTATCACTGGACACCAATCTATGCATCTATATCCAAAATGTTGTTGTTCTCACCCAGAGTATATTTTAATTTTTAATCCTGGAAAATGAAAAAACTCAAATGTTGTTCCACAAGGTAAATCAGCTCATCCACACTTTTAGGATCAACCACTTGTTTCTAGGATAGAACAAATCATACATCTAGGACCTTGAGGGGTTTCAAGGTTTATGTTTAGGGATAAACTGTAAAATGTGGAACACTTGAAACACTGCAGTGCACCACAACTCACATAATGTATGTGGTAGGGACTAAACTGCTAAAATATTGAAATGTGTTAGATTTACTATAATGTATTTTATAATATTAAAATGAATGGACTGCCTAAAAGCAAAAATGAAGGAGTGTAAAAGAGCCTAAAAGAAAACCTGAATGGAAAAAGCACAGATTCGCTCTAAATAACATATATTCACTAATATATATGAAAGACAAGACTACAGTATATGACAAAAAAAATGCAAGAAGAAAAAACAAAAAAAGTGTAAATAAAAGTCAAAGTATACAGTTACATATAGTCAAAAGGTAAGTACACCTCACACAAATGATGGACCAGGGTGGAGGAATGAGCACGGAGTAGATCAAAGGGTCAAGTTTACAGGTAGTAGATGGAGATGACGTGAGAAGAGGAGAGACATCGCACAGATAATTAGGACTGAAAGAGGTTACTGATGATTTACAAGTGGAAGGAATGGTAGGAGTGGTACAGAAGTAGAGAAGTCATTTTGCTTGGCAGAAGTGAGTGCAATAGGGAAAGTAAGGAGGGGTCTAGTGAGGGTTTCTTCAGGATAGGGAGAATAATGGCATGTATAAAGATGGGGGGATAGATACCAGTAGAAAGAGGGAGGTTGAATAGTTCAGGGACCAGGGTGGAGGAATGAGCATGGAGTAGATCAGAGAAGATTGGGTCAAGTTTACAGGTAGTAGATGGAGATGACGTGAGAAGAGGAGAGACATTGTCCAGATAATTAAGACTGAAAGAGGTTAGTGATGATTTACAAGTAGAAGGAATGGTAGGAGTGGTACAGAAGTAATTTTGCTTGGCTGAAGTGAGTGCAATAGTATAGTGTTGTAACTTGCCTTTGTAATCAAGGAAGTCAGCACTTAGGCCAGATTTCCTCCATGTATACTTCTCCGTAGACATTTGGCTGACATATGCCCTACATATGCCCGAGTTAAAATTATTATTGCAATCCACAGTGGAAATGAAAATTACACAATTCATGCAATTGTAGGTCATTTGTTGCAGTTGCTGCTCAAATACCTACAATATAATCTAACCCAGCCACAGATCATGTCCCCTTGACCTTCTTAATTCTTATTTACTTTTTGAACAGGTTCAAAGGGCAACTTCTTGCTTTTTTTTTTACACTGTACCTTTTGTTGTACCCCTCTTTTTTTCTCTTTCTATGTTCAATGCCCCTCTACAGTTTATTATCATTCTTCTACTGTAGGATGTATCGGATTTCCCGAACAATCAGAAATGAGAATGAGAGACACATTTTAGCACAAATAATTTAGGCATAAGGATACATTCTACCAAGTTTTTTCTTTTTTTTTTTATTGACCACTTTTCTTTTTTTACAATAACAAATGCAATATAAAAGATGTTTAATGAAAGGTTTAATGCTGTATTTTGATGATTTAATGGATTTTTTGGCATTAGAAGGACAGCAAAGAAGAGATGAGAAACAAAGGTTCCAAAGGAGGGACTCTTTAAAAAATAGACAGTTGGGAGGTAAGCATTTTCTTTCTTCCTTCCAAACAAATCAAGTTGGGAGTGTATATTGTCAGCCCTACTAATAGATTGCAAGAATGTACCCCAGTATCTTGAGGTGTATTGTGAAGTATTTTGTTATTCATATTCATAAAACAGCTACAGCAGAAAAGGGAAAAAAAATAAAGCTAAATTATGCTCTCAGATTTTCAAGTCTGTTTGCCTTGCAAAATCCCTACAGAGGTGTAAGCTAATCTTTGTTAAATATTTCATACAAATCCGTAGATGTACTGCTGCTTTTTAAGGGCGGCTTAGAGAACAGATACAGCTGCCCAGACTGACGTTTGGAGACTTTCTATCTAGCTGGCACATTCTTTTTAGGATAGTGGGGCTGAATATAATCCAGCCATCCCACATCAGTCAAAGCCACTGTGGTGGTAATAACAAGTGCTGCTTTTATCTTAAAATAGAATTTGGTTATAATGGTATTTTCAGTTATGACAATGCACCTGCAAAATACATGAATTATCTGCACATGAATGAGTTTTCATCACAAAACATTTTCACCCTTGCTTCTGCTGCACACATTTGTAACATGCCCTCTAAATATAAAAATCTAACATCAACAAACCTATATGGACCTACTTTGAAAAAAAGGATGCTGGAGAGCCCAACTCTATATAACGTTATTCATTGTGCGAACTGTTGTATTACAGGTTTTAACATTCAGGCTGATTTTTCAGGTGGATATAAAAACAAACAGATAACACAATTTTTTAGCAATTAAAAAAATATGTTGGATGTCACTATTGTAAATACCTAAATTGTTAGCAAGCTTACTATCACCCTTTTTGAATCTCCTATGCAATCATACTAGAAACATTAGGGCCAGCACTGCAGACGTGCTGTATGCACATGTGCTGTCAAGGAACATGTACATTACGCAAAAACATTACAAAGATTTCCTTGGGTGGACTAATTGTATCCATGCCAGCAACTCGAGATCTGAATGCCAGACAAAAGCAAGAAGTAGCTAAACTATGACCTGATGAAAACATGTCAACATGTTTTTCTCATTCAATAAAACAAATGTGTAGATACACCTTCAGAGATAACTAAAAAACAAGATTTTTTTTCCATTAATACCAGCAAGAAAAACAATTTGGAAAAAAGTGCCTGGTTACAATCATTGCCAACATAATAATATCCCACTTGATATATCACAGATTTAAATATAAATACATACATTATATAATATATATATATATATATATATATATATATATATTTACATATTCTTAGTTCTATATACATACTGTTTATTCATAACAATATTAATATTGTGCCATTCCAAAAATCCCTCTAAAGTCAAAATAGTTTTTTAGTTGGGCCAAGAGAAAGAACTTAGGTCTAGTCCTGAAATTCTTGACCATGGGGGAAGCATTGCCTGATAAGAAGAGAAAGGTATCACAAGCTCATCTTTCATTAGCATTTCTTGAGAATCAGATGAAGAAAAAGAATACTATCAACTACAATCTTATAAAATATTCCCAAAGCCTTAATAAAAAGCCACAACATAAAATAAAACAGCCATCACTTTGTTTACGCCCTTATTTGTTGCATGATATTTTCACTAATACTACAGGTGCACTTTAAAATACATATTACCCAGTTACTAAAATTTCATATATTAGTTATGTCTATTTCCAATAGTACAGTGGATTAAATTCACACAATCCTAAATATTAAACATAATAAAAGTGTCAAGCAATTAAAGAGTATTTTGTATAAATATTTGCTACAAGTATATACACATTCCATTTATTCATGCAATTATCTAAATATTGTTCTTCCTGTATGACAAAAGAAAGCCATTAAACCCCCTGAAATAAACCACATTGTCATCTCTGCAAAATACAAAGCTATAAGAAAAATCATTACAGGACATTTTTTACATGATACATCTAATGGTTGCATTAAACTAACAGGTATATGGTTAAAGTTTAGCAAAGAAAACAGCAAAGGATATATTTACCCAGAACAATAATTATAATGTAATGGAAACAATTCATAAAAATCTGCCCAAACTTATTATGTCCTATAAACTCTGTCTTGAAATTTTAAAGTTATTCTAATTATTCTGTACTATCCAGTGTAATAATGTGCAGTTATGCTTTATCCAAAGTCCTCAATATATTGTTACATATAGCAATATTGTACCTACATTTTTATATAAATTATACATAATCCCCACGCACAACATCACTTGGACCACAACAGGGAGATTAGTACCAATAATTTTACAGTACATATCTCTATTACTTTAGTACTGTAAACATTTTTACAGAAATAGAGGACACTGAATTTACCCTATTACTGTGAGTATGATCTTTTGTAGCCAAATAAATGGAGCAACTGCTTTGCTTAGCTGTAGAGAAATCACAGACATGACTATGCTGTCAGGCTATCAGGATGCCTGTTTATAATCTTACTTTGTCTTCTATACATGGGAGTATGTCCAACCACATGATTTTATATATATATATATATATATATATATATATACACACACACATACATTAAGGTATTGTACTTTTGCTGTATTTAACATCAGCACAGCTCCTTTTAATTTACAAACACATCTCAACATTTACTTTGCATAGTGAACAGTCTCAATTCTTTTGATAAACTAACCCTACAGTATGAATCTGGAAAGTATAAGACTAAACACTGAAAATTAATTATTTCCTGAATATATCAGTGTATCTATACAAAGGCAATAATCCAGTCTCACAGGATCAAAAAGTATAATTACATTGTTACCACGCTAATTAAAAATGTCAAATTTAGGAAATAGGAAAGGTTACATCTAAAAGCTGTACCTCTTATGGCACAACATCATCAGTTTTTGTTTTTTTATATAATACTTGCTCACACAAAACCTTAATTGGCTTAAGGTGACCCATGTAGGGCAAAACTCTTAATCCCTGCTGTATCAACTTTCATCTTGTGGTGTCCAAGGTAGACGCCTTGTATTGACCTGTCTATGTCTATGGGACAACTGCATATGTCAATAAACCAAGATTTACCAAACAGCCAGGGTCAAAATATAAGGTTATTCATTTTGGTAAGATCAGCAGACCTTTCTATGTTCTTTACAAGAATAAAGCACAGCCTTTTATTTACTGACTTGGTAGACCGAGCAGAGTGTAAGATGTCCATTGATAAGAGGACAAACATTATACATGACGACTAAAACTTTGAGTATTATTCCATGATCATTTTATAGCATGGTTTGCTTTTTTAATATTTTTAATATTTTTTTATTTAATTTTTATGGAAAATTTACTGTGAAAGCTATATTCTATGATCAAAGCATTAAACAAAGCATTACATATTTTTCCAGATGAATACATTACATACAGGAATCAGCAGGAATAAAAATATTAACAACCCCGCAACAATACAATTTTGATTAAAATATAGAAGTAGACTATTTTCACTTTCAGAATCCATTAGGTTTGGGCTTCCCAGTGATACTCAGCCACTTATACATAATAAATTCTTACAAAGGTTTTTCTGGTATTATAACAAATTCTAAGCCAAAGCATTTCAACTGTTATTTTAGCATTTCAAAGTAGATTTTTCTAGCTAAAATAAATTGTTTGTTTATGCTTAAGATTTGACGTAAAATACACTGACCAAGAAATACAAAAAAAAATGTGATGCAAATAATTTTTTTTAGGCATTGCATATTTTACAGTTTTACTTCATTAGAATAGATCTGTTTTGACATAACAGAAAAATAAAACAGTATACTTTTATGATGGAGCTTCTAGAAAAAAAGGACATGTTTGCAGTGTTTAAATCTTGCACATGGAATTTTATTTTTATTCTTTGGGCTTTGACAAATTAATCTAAAATGGCACCACCGTGTTAGGGCCCATTTATTACAAAGTTAAATTAAATAAACTGATGGAAGATTTACTTAAAGCGGACCTTTCACTGAGAGATTCTGTAACCCTATGATTATGAAGCCATTTCTGACTTGGTTCTAAAATATACAGCTTGCCTGGCTGGTGTTCAGCTTGATATTCAGGCAAAGAAAGTCTTTAGAATTAAATTAAAAAAAGACAGCTTCCATATTCTTTTAGCAGTAGGTCTGTTTAGGGGAGTTGATTTTCAATTTTTCTGGCAATGTGAAAATCCAATTTCTGTTTACTTCTGCACAATTGGATAACTAAAAATTCTGAACTTCTTTAGCAAGTTAGCTTGTGTCAAAGCTGCTCCAAAGTACCTTGTGGGTTATAAAGAACCAAACCCTCCCCTCATCCTAGTAGGTCAATGTAGGACTGGAGAAAAATGCACAAAAGTGAAGAAAGTGTAGCAGTCACGTGGTAGCTTAAAAAATTAATAGTTGAAGCTTTTTTTGGGGTGGATTTTCAAACACAAAGGTTAAAGAAAAGTGGTATTCAGTTGGCATTGCACTTTAACAGAGAAAACTGTCCTAAACCAAAAATACAGGGGACTGGAAACCAATATTGCCTGAAGACTCTCTGCCGATATTTTTTCTCTGTAAAGGTAAGATAACACCAGAAAGATGATAACATTTCTGCTACAAATGTAAAGGCTTCCATCATCTACTAAAACAAACACCACAGCTTTGGGTGTATGGATTCTTTAAATGCTTAGAAGTACATTATTATATTTGATCTAGCGGACATTTTCCCGATATCTGGCTTTTTTTCAATGTTTTTCGGTTTGACATCAACACCCCCTCCCCATCATATGCTATAACATATTTTCTGATGATAACATCATCAGCAACACTTCAAAGCAAAGTGTCCTACTAAAGTCACCTCTCATCTGTGTTTAATTGATTTAAACAGTGGACCATGACTGCAAAAAAGCCAATTATACAAGACACATTCACAGCAATAAACCTCTGCACTCAAAGCTTCATTAGTAAATTTGGCGCACGTCCCATAGGACTGTAAATAACTAGATGAAGCGCTCAGTTCAGATTGAACCAGTTCCAGAATCTTCTGTAATCTATGTAAGGGAATACTTACTTTTGCAATGCAATCATATAAATGTCTGAATTTTGCCAAAGGCTGAAAATATTAAAGATTTATGATTCTGGTCAGGAATAAGATTAAAAGTCCTGCAGATTTTATTAATAATCTTTATACTTTAGACACTTTGAAGACTTTAGCAAGCAAATTTATTAAATCAATGCAGTGACCCATAGCAACAAAATTAAAAATGTTATTTATTGCAGCCATGACAGTTGCTGAAATCGCCCTGATTGCTATGTGCACTGTACTCCAAATCCAATTAAAGTGAAACCCTGGTCAAAACCATTTCTTTTTGAGTAGGAAGGAAACCTGTGACAGTTTTTTTCACTACAAGTGAAACTGTTTACCGTGCTCCCATTAACTGAATTTCACATACTTTATGCTGAAGATTTAAAGCAGACCAAAACTAAATTTTTTACTTTACATAAAAGGGTAGACAACCCTTATATATAAAATTAAAAACAAAAGGTGAAGCCCCTCCCCTTGCTGTCTTGATCGCCTATATGGGAGTGCACAGCCTCCGGGGTTACCTATGGCTCCGCATGCCAGGAGGCTCTTGGCAGCTTTTTCTGCACATGCTGATATCAGGCATGCGCAGAAGGGAAAAATATGCCATGCCCAGCAAGATGATCAGGTGAGATCATCACCTGATCTTATACCTGTACAGTGCAAGATCAGGTGATGTACCCAGAAGAAAGGAAGAAGAAGACTTCTCCACTGTGATCGAGGGATCTGCGGAATTAAAGGTAAGTGTGATTTTTTTACATTTTCAGTTAAGTTTGGCTTTGAGGACAAACCTTCTCATGAGGGACATGACAACAAAAAAACACATTGCTACCCACTCAGCCTGCAAAAGTCAGAGAAAGGAATTTTCTGAATTTCTTACACAGAAAGTAATAAAAAGTCAGTTTACATAAATTACCTTTAAGATAACTTGTTAGAACTGTTTGCATCTAGAATAGCCTAATTGCTTTATAGAGCTTCTCAGGAGTCTATAAAAATGTCTGTGCACCCTCTACCATTATAAACAGGGCCCCACAAAGATTATACAGTATACAGAGATCCTCTGCCCCTCCCAATGATTTATAGGAATGTCCCCCCCCCCTTTACCAGTATATACTAAGCCTCTGTACACCCAAAGCTTATATACAGAGAGCCCCTACAAGCAGTGTATAACCAAGACTATACTGTGCCTAGCATTAAATAAACAGGCACAATGACAGCTCCCCCCCCCAGCACTATGTAACCAAGACTAAGCACCATCTATCTGTATGCAGCATACTAATATTTTTTGATTCTCACCGCAGTATATAAAAATGTCTACACACCCCTGCCTAAGTTATATGGAACCACGCTGAAGATATAACACAGAACCTCTATATATAGTGCCCCAGTTTAATGCCCCTTCTGTCAGTGTGCAAGAATGCCCAAACACACACACAAAGGTGCCAATACTTCAGTAATATAAATTAAAAAATGTATGTACTACTAGCAGTATCCTGAATCCTCAAGTGACAAATAAGTAACAAAAAGTAGATTAATGTGGTCTTCAAGCTTTTAGTTTTTATGTGCAAACATTTACAGGAAGCTAATTTTAAAGACAGATTTAATTTACTTGTACTTGTGTAGAACCTAAATCATTGAATGCTTAAATACTTTGAAATCTATGAATGTGATGCTCTTTGGCAATATCCCAGTTCTTCATGCTAAACCCACTGTTTAGTATGGGAAGAAGAAATGTCAGCAGTATGAAGTATCCATTATAATTGTTTAAGAAGGGCTTGTTTTTCCACTTGTATTCGTTTCTTTTTTAATGTAATAGAGGTAACTACTGTGTACTTTCAGTATTTGTAAATTTTTTTATAAATGTATTAAAAAAATAATCATTAATGAGTGATTTTTAATGTGAAGCTTGTTTTTCTTTGTTTACTTCTGCGCCTGACAGTGAATCCGATCCCAATGTTCTCAGAAACCAAGAATTGTACAGGGTCGACACCGAACACTTGTGGAAAAGATTGGGAGTAACTAAGGCAACAGTAATTGCGAGCACTTCAAACGAAAGTTTGATCGGTGTTCTTTTCTGCTTCTCCATCTGCCAGTGCTGCTCTAGCATGGTAACAGGAGCAGAAGGTACATTTCCCTATGAGACTTTTCATTTGCATTACAGATTCTGTTTTTAAAGGGAACCTGTACTGGGGGAAATATGTAGGATACCCTGCTGATTAAATATAAAAAAACTTTTCACCTGACGAGGCCTCAAAACAGTTTGAGTAACAGGCATAAAATATGAACAGGGCGATTAAAGTACATCCAAAATATCTGATTTGAGTGCTTGTTGGACTAAAAATTACAACCAGGTGGCTAGAAAGTTATGACATTAAAAATCTTCAATTGTTGTCTACTTTTCCTTCAGTATGAGTTTTATCAAAGTTGATCCTGTCATTAATAAACAATATTCCAAAAAGCCATAGTTACATTATTAGTTACATTCTTCTATAGGAGTCACTTTCAGAAATGTTCATCTCCTGGGTTGACCACAGCTCCTAATGGTTTCTTTCTCTGACCTCCTGGTCACTATCTGTGATAAGGGAATGCTGGTGGGGGAACCAGAGACACCTGTATAAAATCTGGATTATCATTACTCTTAGAAGCCTTTGTATCCTTGTGGACTCAGAAGAAAGTTGTCTGCATTTGGTATTCTGCTAATGCGGGCAGCTGGAAGGGTATTTGCCTGCTTATTTTGCACATATGCCCCTTTACCATAATGTTTACTGGTGACATGGTCACTTAAAGCAGAATTACACCCTACACCCATTATAAAAACAGTATACTGCAATCATAAAATAATTTAAACTTAAAAGAAAACTTTTCATAATGAGATTTGTTTATTAAATTGTTTTGGACTGCTCATCTATCAGGGTGGATTCTCCGCTTGCAGCTTGATCAATGTGTTGATAGTTCACTCATTGTGGGCTGATCACAAATAAGGTTTGTTGACTTGAACTCTTCCTTGCATATACAGGTTCTCTGGACAGTATTGTACACTCTCTGAAAACAAAAACTCTATCACTTACCTTCTCTAAATATCTTCAAATCCTTGGATCACTTATCCTTAACCTTCCTAGAAGACATCAATCTTGAATCTCTACCTTCCTTTTAGGAAGCCACACAGTGAAACGTGTCGGGAGAGGAGACAACTGCAACCTCCTACATTTCTCAGCAAATTTAATACCATTTCTCTGTGAATAACCACACTTTTTTGATACATGTAATTGTTGTATTGTCCAGTTGAGATATGTTAGGTTCAGTTTGGTAAAACGGTTTTACACTAGTAAAAAATTATTTGTGTTGCCCAAAAAAGTCCCTCTCTCCCTATCACTTTCCTTTTATTTACATCTCACCCCTTTCAAAATATGAGATCAGGCAGTATTTTATTGCAGAAAAGGAACAGACGATGTCTCTTCTGCAAGAAGATAAACTTACCTACCTTATCGCTCTGCTCAACTGTCAGAAATAGCTGAACTGTGCATAGGAGGCCTAGAGACTTAGCACAACCTAGCTTATCCTGTGGCTTCCGGTACTGAATGAACTGCCGGCTGATCAAGATGTCTGAGAATTGAAACAAGGAAGAGAAAGTGGGTGTATTTAAAAAAAGTTCAGGCAGGTGAGGTTCTGTCATTACACCGCCCATTTCTTTTTTTGAAAAAAAAAAAAGGACAGGAATTAAGGACATTTTTTGAAAACACAGTTTGGTTCCGCTTTAATTGGAAAACAGTCAGTAATAAATATTTGACTCAGATTCCAACTCTTCCCCAATCTATCCAAAAGTGTATGTCACGCTTGGGGGAGACAGAGCCTCTAAGGGGGCGTTACGGCTTGCACAGAAGTGATGTGAGCGCTGAGAAGGGCCACAGAATCTAAGCAGTAACCAGGTCTTCTCCAGAGCCTCTAGTGGTAAGGATGTTGTGCTGCTAGTCACTGCCAGGTTGCAGACTTTAGGCACTCCAGGGTGGGCAGGATGATGCACAGTACTAAATCACTAGGCGGGGGAATTGTCAATGAAGGCTGGGGTCAAGGCAGGCAGCAACCAAGAAAGGTCAGGAACAAGCCAGGGGTTAAAATCCAGGAATTCAGGAAATAGACACCAGTGACACAGGGCCAGTGCAGACACAGGAGGCGCAGGTGACACTGGAGACACAGGTATCACTGCAGACACAGAGGAACACTGGAAGAGCACAAGCAAACAGGCAGGGAAACACCAGACAGGGCAACAGGGAGTTAGGACGGGAGCTGGACAGGAAGCTCAGCAGATCTAGGGGGGTTGGCACTAGTGGAAACACATTGCACGAACGCTGAGTGCTGTGTCTGAGCTAAGTGTAATTAATAAAAAAAAATACAAACTTAAAGCATATTACTATAATTCATTCATAGTTTTACTGATGCTCTGTTACATTTTGCTCAGAAAATATAAAGCTTGTCAAAACACCACAGTTGCCAAACAATGTGATTCCAAAAACAAATAGCAAATACAAAATAGGAAAACATAATTTCCCAAAAAGCTTGCCTTACTTTGGGTTTGGCTAGTGCAGAAAAGTGCAAATCTGTTATGTTGCCTTTGCAGCTCATTCATTTGAAAGTGCTGCTTTATTACAACTCATATTGAAAATTAAAAAGTTATTTGTATGGTGGAATGACATTCAATGCCTTGTATAGGCGTTTTGCCAACCCTGGGTAAATATGAAGAATAACAACAGAACAAAGGGTTTTAAACAAACAATGTATTGTAATAATGACCACTTCTCATTATACAAAACAGTTATCAGTGACTGATTCTAAGTAAAGCTCCAATCAGATCAACAAATAAATGGGCCATATACAATAATCAATAGACAATAATAAACTAAGCAATACTAAGTTATTGGTTATAGAAATGGTTTGAAGCCAAAGATTTCATTCAAGCCTGAAAAATGGTTCACTTTCAGTAAGAAAATCCATTTGGTTTCACATTGGAGGAGTTTTATGTCAAAGTCACCTCCTCTCTCTTTGGGTGGAGCTGCAAATTTTATACATCCTGTATCAAATTTGTGTTCAGTTCCCACATGGAAACTAAAAGGGGTTACCATTTTCAGTAATACCCCGACAATTTGCGCTTCTAAATCCGCAGCTTCACAAATTCGTGTATTTTTTTTCTTGGATACTGTAGATTATCCAAGTAAATTTACTGTGAATTACAGTACTATATTTTAGTCTTATAGTAGAGGAAACACTAAGAGGCCCCTCATAATATTAGAACACTCATACGCTATGAAAATGCTCGCAAAGAAGATGAAATCTGCTCGCCTGGATGTAGCCAGAACACATCTTCAGAACACATCTTCAATTTTCCCTGCTTCTCATTGACCACTCTCCTGTGATGCCTTTTTTTCAACATTTGAATCTGGGTCCTGGCTCGGTCAATTTATCCCGTCCCACGACCTTGTTCGTTGTGTCAAGTGTACTGTATTGTGTAGTGTATTTAAGTTTTCTGCAAACCCTAAGATGACTCCCAAACGGCCTGCACCTTCTAAGGATTCCAAGGCTTCTGGCAGAGGCTGAAGGCTACTATGACACTCCAGAAGAATGTGGAAATGTTGGATATGCTTCATGAAAAGAACTTCGTGGCTGTAGCCCATCATTACGACATCAATAAAAGTACAGTATGCTACACCCAGAAGAACGAAGCGGTTATTAGGCGTACCGTTTCATCAAGTTTCTGTGAAACTGCTAAAAAAGGATCTGTTAGGAATAAATACATCGTTAGGATGGAATCAGCATTGGCATTGAGGATCAACGACTGCTGGAAAAAACACATCCCTTTAAATGGCAGCATTATCAGAGAAAAGGCACTGAATCTGTACCAGCAGTTTTCAACAGAAGAAGGCTTAGAACCACAGCCAGAACATCAAGGGACACTGAAGATTTTGTTGCCTGTAGGGGATGGTTTGACAGTTTTCAAAATGGTTCAACTTAAGGTCAGCATCGTTGTATGGAGAAGCAGCATCTGCCAACATGAAGGCAGCAGAGAAGTACCCCGACACGTTGAGGGCCATTGTCTGGGAGAAGACGTACAAGCCCGAACAAGTATTCAATATGGACGAGACTGGCTTGTTTTGGAAGAAAATGCTGTCTAGAACGCATCTTATCAAGGACGAAGCTAAAGCACATAAAAAAATGTCAGTCCCCCCTGACACTCTCCTGGTCACAGTGGATGTAAAGGCTCTCTACAGCAGCATACTACATACCAAAGGTCCTAAAACCATAGCCTCTATTCTGCATGAGAATGACCCATCATTATA
>NC_092861.1:84457022-84463512 GCF_032062135.1 Pyxicephalus adspersus | reverse complement strand
AACCAATTACATACTCATGTACAATATTCATATTGATTACCTATTGATATTGACATTTTCTATTATATGTAGATGAACTTTTGACTTTGTAACAGATTACTCTATATGTCAACATTGCCATTACCACTTTACATATAGATGGCTTATATGCCATTTCTTTGTGCTTTATGTTTATAATTAACCTAGATACTGTCAAGTATATGTCAAAAGCTAAGCTAAATGTATCGCCACCCCTGAAGAAGCCCACATCGGGCTAAACGCTTCGGGTATGCAGGCTATACGGTATGTGACAACATATCTGCGTTCTCCTACACGTACTGCTTAGTTGATTATTGTCTATTGATTATTGTATATGACCCATTTATTCATTGATCTGATTCAAGCTTTACTTAGAATCAGTCACTGATAACTGTTTTGTATTATGAGAAGAGATCATTAATACAATACATTGTTTGCCCAAAAACTTTTCTTTCTGTTGATATTCTTCATTAATACAACTCATGTTAACACACAACATAATGCACTACACAGGCAAAGTCTCAATAGGCCTTTAATGAGAAAGCTGGAATACATATTTATTTAGCATTTAACATGAAAAACTTTATCTTGTCAAAGTTCTACCACAACAAGTTTTGCAGCAATGCAGCTTTATATGTCACCTCTCCATCCCCGCCCCTTGTGAATATGCACCATCACCTTAGCACAGAGAGCAGATCAAAAAGCAAGTATGTCAAGGATGGGTTGACATATTTACATATTATTAAGTAACATATCACATTATGACACTTATGAACGCAGCACTAGTAGAAATATTGAATAAACCTTTTCTGGCGCATAATGGTTTACCAAGCAACCTATTCAAATTAATTTGCTGCCTTTATGCAAAGCATGTTAAAGGGTGGTTTCTCATGCGTTAATGTAGCAATGTAGCAATGTAGCAATGTAAACCAAGCTAATACCAGATAAAACCATTGATCTCAAAAATAGTTAGACCAAAATTATACACTGCATTTTCAGTTGTTTTCACTGCATTGTATTTGCAAAAAATATGTTTGTGTTTGGATGATACCAACTGTACTACTGTCTGAAAGAGAGCAACAGAAATTCTTGCAGATTTGATTTTACATACATTGGTAGAAAACGGTAACTGGTGTGATCTCCATTCATACACTGAAAATGATAATTGATAGAAAAAAAATCAAGATTTGTTAATAAATTGAGCATACGACAGGTTTAACTTTAAATACTTGAGGTACTGCAAGGCAGCATTTATTGGGTTAATTAATATAGCCCATAACATGGCCCTGAAAGATTGAATTGCAATCATCTTGAAGTTAAACTATCCTGGTATAGGAAAATAAATTAAATTGCTTTACAATTAGAGGGCTACATAATAATAATAATAAAATTATAAAACTTAATGTTTATGTTGTACAGCAGGGGTTGCAAACCCAAGAAAGGCATGAATGTTTTGCATTATACTTCCTAACATATGCGTGTGCATTTATAAAAACCTGTGTAATAGCTATTTCAAGCCACTTACAAGTATGAATAGACACTAAGTGATTAGATTCATAGATGATTGATTCTTAGAAAGAATCTAAACAGATGGTTTTATGTTAAGAGCTCACATACCCGAAGTTCTACCTATTACATACTACTCAGGAACATACTGTACAATTCTACAGCAAAATAAACATTGTGCTTTTGGAAATTGTTCTTTTTATTAATACAATTCATGTGCAAAGCTACCCAGATACTTTAAAAGCAACCTGTAGAAAAAATAAAAACAAACAAACAAAAATACAGCACATAAATTCTAGACAGGCCCAAAAACAGGAAAAAAATACTTTGGCTCCCAATACACATTATTTGTGTGTTGGGTACAAAGAAAGGCAGACATGGAGGCATGTTATTACCAGAGGGTCTGCATGACTCTGGCAGGATTCAATGCCTCATATATTTATAAATATTTTGGTGGCTTTGGCATGGTTGGAAGTCTTACCTGATTAGATTACAAGGGGGATCAGGTGATGGGAGGAGTCACAGATAGGTAAAGCAGCTGTTGGCAGTTGCAAGGAATTTATTCTCAAAAGTTGTCTAGGTTGGGGTGGGAGTTGACACAGTAGTTTGGCAGTTTGGGGGATGTCTGTAATTGTCGAAATGGCTATATAAATTTGAGAGGGCCCATTAAGCAGTATGGCGCCCCCCTACCCTTTTTGACGTCCATTTTACTGGGTGCTCAATTCTTTGTTAAAGAGGAACTAAACTAAAAAGTGCCTAAAACAAAATAAATACACTTACCTTCAAACCCACAGGGCAGTCTGATCCATCTGAAGGTGTCTTCCATTGGGTCCTGCGTAGTCCAGGCATCTGTCCCCGACCCAGCACGCTGGGCGCCGCTATCTTCGCCTCTTCTTCTTGGTTTGCAGACACAGGCTACATGTCAGAAAGATCATGTCTTGACTTAGTTTTTAGTGACTCCTGGATTAGTTGTATGTTTTTTGTCCAATGAGCAGGCTGGAGGTAGGGGATGAGATATGAAGCTGCATTCTTGGGGATCCAGATAACAATAGTGGTCACCTGTTTGATGTGCAGTGGGGCAAAGATGTGTAAATCACAATATTAGTTGAATCGAGACACAAATCATTTGACTGGTAATCATCTTTAAATATGTTACAAGAAATGTTTTGTGCTTGAATCTTTTATACCCAAATTAATAGTTTTTGAAAGACTAAATCCAACTAAATAAATGTTTATTACATTTCCCTGGGCTATGCATGAGAATTCTATCCACTAATTACAATAAAATACAAAGAAAATTACCTATTCTCCTGTAACCAACATGTTTTTTTTTCCTGTATTTATAGACAACAATGACTTTTTACCTTTTCTGATGCAATATAGCCAATATCATTTCTCAGTTATTAACCTACTTAGCACTGCAAACTTCATTTGCCACACGCAATTTTTGTTGAGCATGCCATGTGCATACAGATTTGTGAGCCAGAACACTTGCTATAATGTTATAAATGACTTTGCCTCCAGAAAAGCCAGGACACACAGACTGAAAGGAGATAAGTGCAGTATTGATTAGCCCTGTGGAAGCAAAAATAAATGAAATATGAATATAGAGCTGAGCTCTCAGCAAACAGCTAAACACACAAATGAAAGAGGCATACAACAGAAGTTTTACCTGCCAAAAGGTTTTTCATCTAAGCCTGTGATTTATATAAAATAGTTTGCCTTCTCCATCTCAGTTCCCCTTAATGATACTGCTAACCATCTTATTCCTGTTCTGTGCAAAGGGAAAGTGGGGTATCTGGTAAATCTTGTACAGCACTTCCTTCTAGTTCAGCCCTGTGTTCTTCCAACTGTTGGGCAATATAGCTGGGCTTTTATCATTTAAAAAAAAAACTCATTTTATCATTTTAAATAATAAAAAGATTTTCTAAATCTATACTATTCTTTGTAACATGTCAGCCTATACCGAGATAATGCCATCAGCGTTATACATAAGGTTGGATTTTTTGTCTTAGCCGCCTCTATGCCAGTGATTGGACTACACACTGTATCTTTATAGTGAATCACAAAGGTGAGAAGCTACAGCAGGAGACAGATCTGTGTCAGACAACTATAGACATAGCCAAGAGCTGCATAACACCCTTTAGATTGCAATCAGATGAAGACATTGTCAAGGGAGGTGTGGTGATATGTTATGAGATAAATGTGACAAACACCTGTAAGTGTTGCTCTTGGGAGTCTATTTATAAAGCACTAAAATGTTAATTTTTTGAAACATTCCCTGGTCCATGTGTTTCAATAGCAGTAATTGATTCTCCATCAAGAAACGTTTCAGTGAATCTCAGATTCACAGCAAAAAAATAGACCCCATATTGAAGTAACACCATTTCTGACCTCCACTTTGGAAATACTCAATGCCGTTATCTCAGCTTAGGAATTCTTACTATACTTGCATGTTGTCATTTACTCAGAAAGTATTGAATCAGAGGATCGGCATTACAACCAGACAAAAAGCATTCTCAAAGGTGAGGTTAGCAAAAGGCAGCCAATATTATTTCGAATTATTTCGATTTTAAATATGCTTAATTTTTAACGTTACTTTAAAATTAAACACAGTTATTATATTTTACTATTTCCATTACTGTATAGAGAAAAAGTATATGTACACACTTGTGGCAACCTGTGAAGTTAGTGCTTGAGTCTAGCAGTTGATAAGGTAGGGATAGGTTCTCATATTCCTCAAAATTTCTAAAGTAAATAGGTAGAATTAAGAATAGTAGGAATGAATGGAAGGTAAGTAGGTGCACAGTATCTTATGCCTTTAATATAAAAGTGAGTCTTCTATTGTAGGTAACATGCAGGCTAATTCTAAATTTTTAAACAATATTTGTATAATAAAGCAGAAATACCTTGCAAACACAGGGTATGAAACACGTAATTCTAATATCCTGTACAGATGTGAAGGTATTGTCGGTGACAGTAGAACAAACAAACATTATATAGGCAGCACTGTTCTGTGGAGAGAGGAGGGAGAAAGATAAGCAGGCAGCTCCCCGTAACGTCCTCCCCATTAGGGATACAACAGTAGTCATTGCAGTTAATTGTTTTTTCTGACAGGAAACTTCATCAGGGGAAAGCTGTATAGATGTTAGCCTTTCCCCCTGAGACTATCATCTCAGGTAACAGCAATCTAGCATCTGTACAAAACGTTAGTCTCAGAGAAATCCCAAGATTGGGATATCAGTGGGTAACACATCATATTTTCCCAGAAGGCTTAGGCTGGCCATGAACTTACAGCTAAGACAGGAACAAAGTAACCTTGGAAGCCCCTCTGGATGCTATCATTAGTAAAGTCCTCTTCTGAACAGTGGACGATAGGCTTATAACCAAGAGCCACATAAAAATTTAACAAATATAATGCATTTCTAAAAAAGGTGCAAGCAATTTTCAAGCTAGGTTGATTATAACTATACTTTTTTATTGACTCAGTACAGATTTAATGCTTTAAGTGCTTTGTCAACCACAAACATCTAAAAAGAGGAATAATGCAATATGTTTAATAATGCTCTAGGTAGCAACACCTGCACCTAAAGCTTTAATCTAACCAGCTTGTCTCCATAGTATTAGAAACCCTAGGGAAAGATCCTTAAATATGAAGTTATTTTTTTTTATGCAGTCAGATTACATTTACACAAAAAAAAAGTTATAAAAGATAAGTATACAGGGCGCAGATCTGCCATCAAGCCTGCCCTCATTTTGCAAAGGATTAAAGAAAACATTTGTTTTTCTTTGGTATATTTAAGACTGTTGAAATAGATGAGTACATACAATTGCATGGATTTATTTCCCTAGCATAATAGACATGTATCTCTTGTGACTTCATTATAGAGACTTCTTAGCAATGTGCAAAGCCTAAGGGAACCAAATTTGCTTAGCTTCAATAACCTGTAATAATTTAAAGCAGATCTGCATTCACATCATGTTGGGTGGGCTTTAGCCATAAAGTGAAAATATGCTTAGCATATTTTCACAATATGTCAGATTTACCTGAGCTGTGATCTCCCTTGATACTCCATTGTTGCGGTTTACTTGTCCTCCCAGTCTATCCAGGAGTTTGGCATTATTGATAGGGCTAGCCCTATATGATATAACTCCTGCACATGCACACAGGAGAAAATAAATTGCAGCACCAAAGCATTCTAAACTGCAAATGCAAATCTTAGTGTATATTTAGAATTGTTTTCTTCCAAATTCTTTGTTGGCAGCAAAGAATAGATGATGTATAAAAGCCTATCTGCCAGCAATGTTCCTTCTGAAAGGGTTTAGTTCTATTTTAGGAAAAGCCGCCACAAAGAAAAAGTCATACTAGCCATACAGGTATAATGGAAAATGCATAAAATAACTAGTAGCAAATACATCAGTGGAATCTAAAGATATGGAAAACAGGTGTCAACTTGTTTGATAATAGTTGAGGTTGAACCCACCATCTTCAATCTTTCTTTCAGGCCTACTTGTTGGTCCTAATGTCATGGATAATGTCAAGAACCAACGAGAAGCCAATGGAAAAGATGGTGCCAAGCTAAGCATTTACAGGAAAAGAAAAGTTTTTCTATGATCTCCACTGGCTGTATCTTTGGTTCTAGTGATCATTTTGATATTTGGTTTTTACTTCGGCTAAGTCTACACAGACAGTTTCCCCATTATTTAACCTGAACATTTCAATGCCCATGTTCGAAATTCTCTTCCATTTCATTGGGCCAGTGTGTTGCAAAGAAAACATACCCTTTAGCATTTGGAAAGAATTAAAACTCCCATAAAAGCCCCAAAACATCTTTCTAAAGTCCCGAACTGCCCAAAAACACACCATTAACACGAATAGGAGTTTTTAGGCATTTGGGAGGCATTTTCCCTACTGTAACTTTTCTCTACCACATATTTTGTTTTAAAAAGTATTAAAAAAAAAAAA
>NC_092861.1:84450113-84455560 GCF_032062135.1 Pyxicephalus adspersus | reverse complement strand
AGTACAAACAAATAGTTTTTACCATTTCCCCAACAGAAAATATCACAAATTGTATTTTCAGATATTCTTAAAAACAGTGCTATAATACCATTTGCAATAAAGTTGAAGCTTTAAAAACTTGTAAATGGTTTGCAGTGTTTCCAAGTATACATTGCAAAGTGAGATAAAAATACTCTAAATGAAAAATGCGATATTTTTGGAAATGTACAACTCAAAATACTGAAACCAAAAAAAGAGAAAAGGAAGTATAGGACTTGTATAAAATAAAATATTCCATATTACTGCATAGCACAAGAAAAAGGGCCAGCAACTAAGCCAGCTATGAATAATAATTGCTAATTAGCAGGCAATAATTTGGGCAACACTTTACTAATCAACAACAATCTATAGCTTTGTTTTTAAAGAAAGTGCAAAGCTTTTTAATGACTGCAGACAATTCGAAGAATGTCTTGGTTTACATTAGGGATGTGTTAGATGTGTGATTCTGTCTCTGAAAATAAATGAACATAACAGTGTAACTAAGAAGGGTCAACCACAGTCCCTACTGAATGTCAGTTCCTCATTTCTCCAGAATACTGTAATGCTAAATACCATTTGGATTCTAAATGAAGGAGATGTTCTATCTCCCCTAATTTTCTATTTTAGAAATTCATGGTATTGTAAGAGTCATTTTTAACTTCTCTATTTCTCCAGCACAAGGCATTTTTTTACTTGGTAAGTAGTTGAACAGGGGGCTAAAAAGTTGTTATTGTATATGGGTACTTTGGTGACTGTCCACAAGTGCTCATAATTTACGGTTAATTTTCCTTAAGGTGTACTTGAACTCCAGGGGATCTATAAAACAGGGAATCTGACATTCCCTCAAACATTTCCTGATGGGAGTCATTATAATGGTCATAAGTGATCTGATGATGGAGTTAGATTTTGATTACATACCAGAGCAGTGGAGACTGTTCATAGACTTGAGCAAAGCAAGTTTGAAAGCTGTATTGCTGCATAAAGGTAACAAAAAACTTTCTGCTCCTCTTGCTCACGCCTAGGAAATGAAAGAGACATACGAATCCATGGAGGTAAGTGGAACATTTGTGGTGACCTGAAGGTGGTGGCACTCCTTGGCCTGCAATTGGGATATACATAATATATGTGCTTTCTGTGCCTGTGGAACAGTCAGAATGACAGCAACCATTACAAAGTGAAAGATTGGCCTCCCAGACCTGAACACACTGTTGTTCAGATCCACAATTTGATGCTTGATGCCACATTCAGAGACAAACTCAACCTACTTGAACTTGCTGCTTGGCATTCATTTGTGCTAGTTGCACAAATCTTTCTGGGCAACCAGCGAGCTGAAAACCATGCTGAACTCGTGAACAACATGTTAACAGCATACCATCAACTTGGTTGCCGAAGATGATTAATTTCTTAAATTTCCATCTGGACATCACCCACAAAATGTGCGTGATGTGAGTGATGAACAAGGGGAGAGGTTCCACCAGGACATTTCTGTTATGGAAACAAGATATCAAGACCGGTGCAACCCGAACATGATGGGCGACTACTGCTGGTTTCTGCAATAGGAGACAGCAGGGAGCCGCAAAAGCAAAAGAGAGTGCCTGAAACCCTTCTGAAGTGTACATGTGTGTTGAACAAGGTGAATGATGTGTAATTGTATATGTTGTCGCAACATAAAACTACGTTTTTGTAATGTCATGGAACTATGAGGCAAAAGTTAGTTATATAGAGAGATTACATAGTAATTGGGGGTTAAACTAAAACAGGGGTGTCAAACTCTGGCCCGCGGGACAAATCTGGCTCTTAAAGTCCTTTTTATTGGTCCCCCAAAGAATTCTAAAAATGAACTACATCACATCATCATTTTCAATACATAGACATTACTCCTGTACACCCATCATGTGTCACAAAGCCTAAGCAATGGTCACATGGTGCCTGACTACCAGGGCATTGTGTTTGTTTCAATCCATTAGAGACTGCATAGTGTAATATTTAGTGTCAGACGAACTTGTGATGTGAGAGAATGAACAACCGCAGGCTGCATAGATAGATTACAAATTAGTCTTTTCAACCCTAAAGTGTGTGTAGGGGGTTTGTTTTTGTTAGGTATGGATAAAGTAGTAAACTTCCTAATTTTTTTTCAATAAATTTTCAAGTTTGGCCCTTGACTTGGCCTAAGTTGTTAATTTCAGCCCTCTGTGTATTTGAGTTTGACACCCCTGATGTGGCTTATCGCATCTATATGCGTAATTAACTTAAGATCCTTAAAAATAGAGCCACGGATATCTTATTTTTTTTAGGTATTATTATGTTCTCCTCTAAAACATGATTAGCTATATTTCATTACTATGCCTGTCACACTTACTCTTCCACACCAAAAGGGCAGACGCCTCTCTCCTGCGCATGCTTGCAGTTCTGACGATGGGCGTGCCTCTGTTTCCAGGCGTTATCAATTCAATCAAGTCCAATCAGAAAATAGCCTCTTGACCAGCCCTGGCTATTTAGCTAGCTCACAGACTGCACTCTGTGTTTGTGCAACATGTTTGAGCTACTTCCTTTTCACCTGGTGCTTAATTCAGTGTTTTCTCTGTCCAGCTTCTAAGTTAACCCCTCATTATCCAGTCTGTTGGTTCCCATTCAACTTCCCTGTGCTGTTCCAGTGTTCCTGTCTATCTGTGGATATTCCTGTGTCACCTGTGCCTCCTGTTGCTTCCAGTGTCTCCCATGTTCCCTGTGTCTGCAGTGGCCCCTGCGTCACCGGTGTCTGTCTCCTGGATCCCTGGTAATTGACCCCCGGAATGTGACCTGACCTCTCTTGCTTGCTGCCTGCCTCGACCCCGGCCTTCCTCGACTATCCTTCTGCTTAGTGATTTGGTACAGTGCTTTGCCCCCCTTAGTGTGTCCAAGGACCGCAACCTGGCAGTAACCAGTGGCGCAACATCCTCACCATCAGAGGCTATGGAGTAAACTTGGTTACTGCTTAGACTCTGCGCCTTGGCCCTTCTCAGGGCTCACACCACCTTTGTGCAAGTGTGGTCCTGTCTCTACGTGCGTGACAATGCCTATGTGAATTTCAGTTCCTGAAATATTCCCACTTCCTCCTGACTTTTTAATTTACAGAAAGGAAACTGATGTATCTGGGACTTCACATAAAAGTATATACTGAATAGAAAAACATACACAGAATGAAAAAAAAAAAAGATATCCAGTAATCTGATATTCTTTAAAGGACTTGGTATGTTGATTTTTCCATTATCTCGGACACTTCCTCCACATACTCAATCCGACAGATTAAATGCCAATTCGCAGAGGAGAATACATAAAGCCTACCATATAATAAAACGGTCATGTAATCTTTAATCAGCAGACAGTATGTTAGGCATACACTATGTGATTTTCTATTGATGTTATATTTGATCAATGTTATGATTGCAATTATGATTGAATTAAATTGATCCTTGCAATGAACTGCACTAAGTATGATAAACCATTCACATGTTCAATATCTGAATTATGATCAATTTCATCATTATATTTAATCATAATACTGACCAACACAAGATAGTGGTTTAGAGTTCAGTAACCAATTCAATAACCAATATAAAGGTTAATAACAACTTTAAATACAAAGCAATAAACTTTACTTGATAGATTTTTCATTGATTCAAAGTTTTTGTCTAATCAAATGAAGGTTTTGCCGGGTGTTTAGGTTAAGTCCTTTCTGAGCTGCATAGAGTTGAAATTGTTGAATTCATGTTTATTAAATCATGGTCCATAATATAATGAATAATGGAACTGCCAATGTTCCCACTGATTCCTTCTAGAAATAATGATATGATGATGATATTCTTGAGCAAAATATGTGATATTTTGTAATGTATTTACTGCAGGAACGGTCGAGAAAAAGTTATTTTGCCTAGGACTAGAATATAAAACGTTTCATCACAATTTCCTGCAAGCTAATAAGGTGATTTCCATCCAGTGGCTAGTGAGTCACTTGTGCCTTCACTTCCCCACCATGGTGGTTAAAGCAGATGTTTAGTTTTTCAGCTGTTCTTATTTCTGAAATCCTGGTTTTGTCCAAATATTTGTTATTCACTGTTTATAAGCATGAAACAGTGAATAGGAAAGGTCAGCTGCAAGTCTGAAATGACCCCAACACTGCTTTTGAACGTTATGACACATGATGTACATACCTTACGATGTGAAACACCTGCACCACTAATGCCAGAGCCATATGACCTATATAGATTGCAACATTGCATAAATAAATAGTAGAGTGGACTAGACCTATTTCCTAGTAACCTGTAAGCCTGTTGTGATGCCACCCTGAATATGTGTACATTGGTATAATTTGCTACTAAGTGAACTAAGAAATGTAAAATCAAGGGAAAGCAATGCAATCTGTAAATTTCCACATCATGTATTATTCCCAGCTACTGCTTTTTTGTCCAGGGATTAACGTAAACCTGATCTGGACACCTCAGCCTCTTCTGTTATATGAATAAACACTATTGTCTACTAAACATTAATGATCTTTTCTATGTGCGGTGTCACACCTATTTTAGGAACTTGAAGGGTAACATTTTTTTATATCATATAAGATCTCTATATATGCACGTGACTTTTAGATGTGTAAAATGCACAATAGGTTTTTTTGATTGTTAGTAATAACATGGCACATTAAGATGAGGATAAATTACAGGGACAGGAAATACTGCTTTTAGGATACAGTTTGATAGACCCAATGGGTGGGAGGGCAACAAGGGGTACTTATGTACGGGCTCCAGTCAAAAGAGCTTGACTTCTGCAAGGTAAGAACTCTTCGACACAGAACAGCAGAGTCCAGGAAGTTTACTTTGTATGGGGCTCAGAAGTTTCTTAGAGTGGCTCTGCAAGGCTTCACTCTGATGTTCAGTCACATTTGGCCCTCTTAAGAGGTCTCTTATTGTACTTTGCTCTCTTTTAAACACACAAAAACATTTACAGTGGAGTAACATCTATGGTAATATAATATCAAAAATTGTGCAATGCTATAAAGCATTACCAAAGAACTGGGCCTCCAGTTGTCTTTACAGAAGAACTAACCAGGTGTCTGTGCCACTTTTACAATGCACCACCAAGTCAAAAATTCTAAAACATACACACATAATGTTTTAATAAATTCCTAATATCTATAATAGAATACATTTTAATGCAGGGATCAAGACAGCCAGACATAGTCAGTAGATAGATGAAAACATCAGAATAGTTTTAAGTTGTTGAGATAAGTAAGTTGAGCATTATTCGTAATATTTACATCAAAAAATATTAGGTTCAGGGGAAGAAACAGGCTTGAGTCATGTGAAGTTCAAAGGAGGTTAGAACAAGCAGGGTGGACAAGAAGAGCATCAGCAACCCAAGGTAGATAGTGTAAGACCCAGCAGCAGGGGAAG
>NC_092861.1:84287613-84445113 GCF_032062135.1 Pyxicephalus adspersus | reverse complement strand
ATCCAGCCTTTCTCAAACGTTTTATCCTGGATGAACCCTTGAAAAATAAACTCTCAGGGAACTCCTGAAATAATGTTAGGTCTACACTTTATGGAACGCTTCTGTAATGTAATCAGTGAGTTACAACAGCTAGGTTTGCAACCATGTTCACCTTTATGCACTGCATTTTCACCTGTATGCACAAGAAAGCCATTTTTACATACCTAGCGTTTTATATAGTCAAAAGACAATATTGACGTAATAAGCTAAATTGTGAGTGCTGTAGCTTATACCTACCTACGAGTTCTAGATAACTCTGCCATAGTATGTCTGCCTGATTTTAGTACAATCACTATAAATTCTTAATAAGTCGTCAAAATTGGCATACAACTCATAAGAAGTCACTAGATTGTAGCTTGTATTTTGAACGCACTTTGGGCGCCAAGACACTCCTTTTCTTTCAGCCCTGTGGCCAGGGAAAACACAGAAGCCGCCACTGATTGGATTTAAATACTTTTGGATTTATAGCGATCTCCTGGTGGAGTAACCTAAACATTTAATACATAATTTTTGTGGGGTTCCTCTAATGTGCCTTTCAGAATAACAATAATGCATTTGGCAGTCACCATCCAATAGTGTTCAGAGGGAACAATTTTTATCTGATGTTTGTAGGAGAAAGAAGTTCATACACTTACCCACCCTGTGGGTACCTTACCTACCTTACCCACCCTGTGGGGTTACATGCACTGCTAGGAAGAAATGCTGTAAAGGATTGTCATTTATCACCAGGTCAACATGTTCAGAAGACAGAAAGATCTTTTAGCAGTTCAGTGTTCTCCCCCTTTTAGCTGGGCGCACCACCTAGCACTTTTTAGTGACCACCTAGCTGTTTTTGGGTGGTTACTGAAGAGTTGGGTCACAAAACAAGGGCTGCCACCCACCTAATATTTCTTCCCACTCGGCTTAAAAAAAGTTTCTGGGATGAACTCTGCAGTTAGTTTATTATTGTAGACACACAAAATAAGGTCTACAGCCAGCTTTGGAGCTAGTTTCTTCCCACAATGTCTTGTATATGTGGCTTGTACTGCTAAAGAACTAAACATTTGAGTTAGTAACTCTATTCTACACAGCTGTCTGATCATTTTACAGTTTGCTCTAATTCCTTGCACAATTACACCTTGTAACAAACTCTCTGGAGGTTCGGTTTGTGTCTGGGTCTATAATGACATCTTTTTTTTTTTTTTTTTTTAATCCTTTGAAATCCTATTGGCCTTGTTTCCTTATTCCACTGTAAGGGTGCCACTTTATATACCACTTTATAAATGAACAATCAAATCAATATAGTTAGCATAACTCAAAGATGTACATTAAACAAAATGGATGTAAGCAATACTAACTTAGTGAAATTGTGTGTGACTTCTCTTACAAATAGACTGTAATGGCTTAATTTGCAGAAAAGATAGTGTTAGGCTATGAAGTCTTGAGCAAACTGTTAAATTTGCTTACATCTTTGTGCTCATCCCTTGTTAATAATGATAGGTAACCCTAACTACAAAGTTAAATGTGCTATCTCAACAATGCAATGGCTTGTTTAGCAGAGACGGCTTTGAAACTAAAATATCCTACGCATCTCTGTGCTCTCTTCTTTGTCATTATTAGGTAATTCAAGTACACATGTAAATTTGCTAGCATATTAAATGGTAAGAAAAAAGAATTTTGACTCAAACCTATCCACTTTCAGTTAATATTACTATGGTAATTAAAATACGAATGAACACTTGCGTTTTCTATTGAAGTACAGCTTTGTAACAAACATCACTGCTGGGCTCCTCAAAAGAAAATGCAATTAGTCCTTAAAATGTGGTGGTTCATGGTGTGAAATTACACCTGGATAACTGATAGTTCCAGTAATGTTATTAGTGTACTGTGGTTTTACTTCTTTATTATACCTTGCTGGGGCTGGATTGTGGTACAAGAAAAAGACAACGATAATTAAACTGAGATTCTGTCACTCTTAGGAGCAATGTTAAGCCCATTGTGCCCTTATACGCCATCTTCATTTGTAATCTCTATTGACAACAATGAGCTTGATTTATTGGAGCACTCAAGACTGGAGAAGATAGACTATCATGGGTGAACCTGGATGATCCAGCAAACTTGGAATGGATATGGTCCAGAGTTGAAAACATTTATAAATTAATAGAACATTTTTTGAAGAAATCAAACCCAGGTTTGCTGGATCACCCAGATTATCCAATGATATTCTTTCTCCAGTTTTGGGAAACTTTATTTATTATGGCCCATTGTGTAAAAAGTTCACAAACCGTTTCGGCAAGGTAAACTCAATTTCGCACATCTCTTCTATGTGACCTTACTATTAGGCATAAATATAGCCAACAATGGAGTCCTAATACTGTAATGTGTAAGTAGGGAAAATGTTGTGAGTTCTGTTATATAGTTTGCACTAGGTAATTTACCCTGGGTTATGGAGTAACAGAAATGGTGATAAAAAGAAAAAAATCACTAAGCATTTCTCAAACCTTCTACAACCCAATCTGTCTTTATCAGCAAACCATTCCA
The DNA here is from genome assembly GCF_032062135.1 of Pyxicephalus adspersus. Taxonomy (NCBI): domain Eukaryota; kingdom Metazoa; phylum Chordata; class Amphibia; order Anura; family Pyxicephalidae; genus Pyxicephalus; species Pyxicephalus adspersus. Next base: position 84,442,554 of record NC_092861.1, on the reverse strand, counting down.
ATCAAACCCAGAACAAAAGTAACATTTAACTCGGTGCCTTGCCCATGCAGAAATAGAACGGGTAATTTATAATGCCTCATCCGTCTGGTACTACTGGGTATGAAGGTGCATGTGACCCCTTTCTATCATGTGACAACACTGTTTGGCTATTGATCCAGCACTGTCACATGGAGGTTGGAGAGATTCCTCTCTAGAGTGTCATAAAACTTTTTAAAGTAGTGTTTTTTTAAAATTGTTATTTTTAATCAAATTATAAAAACATGGTACAAACAAAAAGGAATACATTAGGGAACAACAATAATAAACATTAAAAAAAATAAATATCTCTTTTCAGGAGAAAAGAATTACAGTAAAGAAAATTGGTTGTCAAATTAATCAAGTCCAGTAAAAAGTGGTAATTTCTGGTCCTTGTAGGGCCCATGTAGCATGTCCCCAAGGCACATCCCTTCTCATAGAGTACTTTTTTAGTACAGGAATACCTGTAATAGCAAACTAAAATTTGTCATTAAAAGAATCTGTCTTTAATGATAACCCGTACTAAAATAATTATGATCGTCATACTTATTTCTGCTCATTGGATTAGAAAGTACTTTTATTTAAGTCAACCATTACCATTTTCAGTAGAAGGTCAATAGCAGCAGGCTATTTATTTCTCATAGTCAAGGTTTCACTTAGTCTAAGTTATAATGGTGATAGTTTGCTAACTTATTATTTTTTCCAAGAACTAGGCAATGATACTGTGGTCAAATTTAATATGTCACTTATTAAAAAGAAATCAGTAGCTAAGGAGCAAATAAAAAAGGATATCATTGTAAAAAGAATATTTACAAACAAGAATTTTGCGATAAAAAAAATACAACAGGTGCTGGCCTTTTTCATAAACTGCTATTTACCTGGCAGTCATGCTGATGTACTGGCTTCAATATTGGCTGTATAATTGCTACAGGTCACTGACACAGTAGGCAGAGGGTCAGCATGAAAGCCTGGCAACTAGAATTTTCATAGGTTAGCAATGTAAACCTACATATTTCCAGTGGCACGTTATTTTTTACGATCAGTACCTGGGAAACATTTACTGTAAATTATACTATATAGAGCAGCACAAGAGGCTAGTAATTTACCTCTATGAAGAATACTTACTATATTTTTATTATGACAACAATGTTGTCAACAATTACTTTGACTATAGAAGATAATAATTCTATAAAGATTTGCCATGACAAATATTTATTCAAGTATAAATCTGTTATTATGGATTATTATTTTTACGAGTTTACGTGGGCTAACCTGGCAGCACGCCACTTGGGTCTGGTTTTGGACATACACGTTCATGTGTAAATATTCTAGATGATAACTGCATAGGAGACCTACAACCTTTGAGCCAATATTACGGAAAAGGGGGTACTGGGTGAAATCAAAGAAAGGACGCATAGGATGGTATGATGCACTACATCACATGTAAACTCACGTGCCACGTTACTATGACTTCAGTTCGGGTCATATAAGCAATATTTATGAGTAATGAACATAGTAATTCAGACACACATGACTACTGACAAATCTGAAAAATTATGATACTATCTTTGGAACCCAGGACAACTGGCAGTGGTGTTATTACCTATTTATTACCTCCCTCCCTTTGTAGCACTGAAGTTGAAGTTCTTAAAGGGATTGCAAAAAATATCAGGCAGCCAGGTCCTTTCATTCAAAATAATTACATTTACAAGATGATTTTGTTGGGCAAATATCAACCACCATGTTTTAAGTGTTTTTTACCCACTTCATCAGGGCCAGGGTATAACACACATATGTTTGGGTGTATTCCTAAATTAGAAGTACATTTATCTCTTAAATTTTGTATATAATACATGGGTAGGTGGTGTGCATCCAACAGAAATGTTGGCCACTGAAAAATAATAAATCATCATACGGTTAGGTTAATGGGTTCCCCCCAGAAATGGCCTTAGATAAAGGTATCGACATTGTGAGCATCTTTGAGGAATGGTTAGTGACATAACTGTGGAATTAGTGAAGTGCTATGTAGGATACTGAAGCTATAAAAATACATAATAATATTAATAATAATAAGTAGTAGATGAATATGAAGAATTGGCAGGGGTACAAAAAGCATGTGCTTAGAACATTTCCTAGCAGTCAGAACATTTTTAAAGAATTGCTAAAAGAGTTAAAAGTAACATAGATGAGAAGAATATATTGCACATATACCAAACACCATTCTTGTCTCCCATTTAACTGGCTTTTTTTATTCCTGTGACCTTACAGGTCCCATTGTCCTTGTGTTATGGGTATTGGGAGAATACTCGAAGACATTTACAGGTCAGACAGTGGAAGAGATTGCCATGGGACATCAAAAGGACAAGAAAATTGAGGTCATTTATTTGTCACATTTACATTAGTAGCAGTTTATAGAATGTGAAGCTGTACATAGAATATACAATATATTATTTGTTTTGTCAAAGAACCTTCCCAGGATGATTTAGCAAGGAAAGGAAACTCTAGCAATATTACATTCTAAAGAACATGTGTCAGACTGGCAGATCAAATGTTGTCATATACAATACAATACATAAAAAAGTAACTTCACTAAATGTCTTGCTATATTACAAAGCAAGGCTTCCTCTTTAGGCATGTATTAGCTTATAATGGAATGTTACTGCATACACTGAGTACAGTAGATGTACATAATTAACCATGAAAAGCACTGGCCAAGGACATGAGCACAACACATAAACATATACCCCATGCACATAAACTATATAAGTCTCTATAATTATATCACAGATGCTGATCTCACAGACTGGAGGAATTCTAGCAGCCAGGGCATCCTTTAACACCAATATGAATGAACCAGACTCCACACCTCCTCCTTTTTTTCTATTTCCCATCTGTTGACTCTAATTCCAGTTTATTACACAAGTCAAAAATGTAATGCCTTTTTCAATTAAATAGAGATTAGATGTAGATTGGATCTAGAATTAAATATAAATATGTATTGCCATATAGCCACTCACCAATAAGATGATCAGTATGAGCAATGTGGGATCACAGACAGGATACAACGTTCAGCCTTTACAATCCAGACCTCTGCAGACAGCTGTGGAGGTCATTATAGCAGCACAGATTCAGAATATGAGGACAGCAGCAGCACACAGCTCTCTGCCTCTCCTGAGACACTGCTACACTTGTAATCCAACACACACCTTTACTTTGAGTCAACTGTCTTTATTATGTGACTTGAATCCACACATTCCCCTCCCCTGTCTCAGCAATGAGCAATTCCAGCAAAATCATTGCACTGCCATCATGTGGACACAAATACCATTCATTTACATTTCACCTGTGGCTTGGGTGATATCAGTCCAGCACAGATGCTTGTATGTCCAATCATTTGCAGCATTTCCAGGCCATGAAAGCATACAGAGTTTTGTTTTATGAGCCTTTAATTTCAAAGGCCCCACCATATTACAATACACTGTGCATATAATATAAAATATGCAAAGAAAAAAAGGTAAGAGATGTATTACCGCTTTTAGAAGCCTGGTTAATATGTGTATTGTGCCGGTACTTATCATTAAGTATTGGTGTGAAGCTGTATTAATACATGAAAGGTTTTTTGGCTGCTTATATTTATTAAACAAATACAATATTGGTGCAAAAAAGGAGGTCAGTGATATAATTCAACAACCCTATTTGCATTAGAAGCATGAAACCATATGGGCTGTCATATTTTTGTACTAGACAGACTTTGCTATTTATGTAAACAGATCCAAACATACAGTGAGGGAAAGAAGTATTTGATCCCCTGCTGATTTTCTAGGTTCACCCTCTGACAAGGAAATGACCAGTCTATATTTGTAATGATGGGTTTATTGTAGGTGTGAGAGACAGAATAACAACAAAAGAACCCTCAAAAACCCAGTGCTCAAAAGTCAGAGCTTAATGTGCATTGTAATGAGTGAAATAAGTATTTGATCCCCTATCAACCAGTCTGGAGACTGGCTAGGCCACTCCAGGACCTTCATCTGCTTCTTCTTAAGCCACTCCTTTGTTGCCTTGGCCGTGTGTTTTGGGTCATTGTCATTCTGGAATACCCATCCACGACCCATTTCGATGCCCTGGCTGAGGGAAGGAGGTGCTCACCCAAGATTTGATGGTACATGGCCCCATCCATTGTCCATTCGATGCGGTGAAGGTGTCCTGTTCCCTTAGCAGAAAAACACCCCAACGCATAATGTGTCCACCTCCATGTTTGATGGTGGGGATGGTGTTCTTGGGGTCATAGGCAGCATTCCTCCTCCTCCTCCAAACACGGCGAGTTGAGTTGATGCCAAAGAGCTCAATTTTGGTCTCATCTGACCACAACACTTTCACCCAGTTCACCTCTGGATCATTCAGATGTTCATTGGCAAAATGCAGACAGGCCTGTACATGTGCTGTCTTGAGCAGGAGGACCTTGCGGGCCCTGCAAGATTTCAGGCCTTCACGGCACAGTGTGTTACCAATTATTTTCAGATCATTGACAAGTTCCCCCTGTGTAGTTGTGGGCTGCTTCGTCACCATTCTCAAGATCATTGCAACTCCACGAGGGGAGATCTTGCATGGAGTCCCAGACTGAGGGAGATTGACAGTTAATTTGTGTTGCTTCCATTTGTGAATTATCGCACCAACTGTGGTCACCTTCTCACCAAGCTGCTTGGCGATAGTCTTGTAGAAGCTCTGACTTTGGAGCACAGGGTTTTTGAGGGTTCCTTTGTTGTTATTCTGTCTCTTACAGCTACAATAAACCTACCATTACAATTATAGACTGGTCATTTCTTTGTCAGAGGGCAAACATACAAAATCAGCAGGGGATGAAATACTTTCCCTCACTGTACATAAATCATCCAGATCCTGGATTAGTTCAAACCTTAGTGCCGGAGTCTTAAAGTCTCTCTGTCCCAACGTGTTTCGCCTATTTGGCTTCTTCAGGGGAATTTGAGACACAAGTTATTTCTGTTTGGGTAATGAGGGGAGAAGAGGTTGAACAGTGGGAGTAACGCCCTGATAGGATCGAAAATGGACTTACATACAGCACTTGTTATTAGGAACCATGTCAGCATAGGAAAACTAGTTTAGGCTGGTAGGTATACTTGTGTGAAGAAAGTGTAAACACTGCTTGGGGTATAAACTTCTATCCCTTGATTCGTGTGTAGCTGTCTTATAAATGTTGTGTGTATGTTTCATTTTTATTACCTATTACCTATTATTCTTGTGATACATAAACTATTATTCATACAGTCAATCATCTTAAACAGTGTTTCATTTAAGTAAAAGCATTTGACACAACGCTAAAGATTAATTTAGTTGCAGCTGAAAAAGGTAATCAAAAGGTAGAGCTAATTGCCAAGCATCAGTTGACAAAAGTGCAACGTCTCTTTTACCCCCTTCCCCCAAAAAACCCTGGCCTTCGGTGGCTTTTTGCTTTAGTGTTGTGTAGTGCAGTGCAGAGCTCAGCATATAGAGCTAGGTGCACAAGAGTTGCATTGTCAGTGCCTGGCCACTTCCTGCCATTACCTGCGACATAGTGGTGGCAGGATCCTGCAAACAGGTAAGTCTGGGCCATATATTCGGCATACTGTATGCTGTGCTGTTTGATCATAAGAATTAGAATTTTAGATTTTACCAATAGATACAGCTGAACCACTGTAACATTTTTTTCATCTAATGATTGGGGTAAAAGAAAATTAGACTGTGACTAGAGCATTTTGAAATCCAACTGATTGCAACAGATTTTTACTGCTAAGGATGAACAGTACCTGACAAAAACACTTCTATAGCAGCCCGAGGTGTTAGAGAAAATGGTATTAAAAAAGTGTAAAAAGTAGCTGATAAAATGGGCACTGGTAGATTTGAAAGTTTAAAGATATATAAAACTTGCAAATCTACCAGTGATAAAATCTCATAAAAGATATCCCAAAAACTGGGACATTGGAATGGGTGCAATATTTAATAATTGGTAAATATATATCTCTCTTTGTATTTTAAATATGTAACAGAGAAATTACAATATAACAATGTTACTGTTAGCACAATAAATAATGTATGTATCTTTTAATTAAAGAATCTTGAATAAATATATATGTCCAGCAACCCCACCACAATTTTTTAACTTGATCCCTAATCTTCTGCTTCCATTCATGTACCTCTGCACAGGCGTTTCATCTCCAATATGGTTTCCCCTTGATGAGAATAAACCTTAAAAATGCAAAGGGCAAGGTCTGGTGTTAGGAAATTTGAACCTACTGGCCCTTAATATACAAGACATGGCTATGCTAGAAAGATTCAGAAAAAGGTCATCAAATTTGACTAGGCAAGAGAAGAGGAAGGGGCAGGCTTAAAAAAAAAAACCGCCAAAATAAATCTCAAAATAAAAAGTAATTTTTCTTATAAGAAAAAGTTTAAATTCAATTAAAAGGTCTGTTGTAAGAAATATCCCAAGATTTTACTGGACAAGACTTAGGGGAGGACTTGTTACAGGTTAATGATTTTGAAATGAGAATGTAAATATGTTTAAAATGTGTTAGCAAACAGTGCAAAAGTGAAAGAAGTTTCAGTTGGCAATGGTGGGAGACCAGTACTGCTTTTTTCTGAACTGTCATCTGGAGGTCTGTTTCTTGAGGTATGTCTTCTATCACATTTGTTTAAAAAATATCAAAAACATAAATTAAAATCTTTTATTTGCAATTTTTACTACTATATTACACTCTGTTGGATCCATGTTTATTAAAGTATTGGACGGGAGTGGCAATTGGGCAATTATGTAGCAGTCCTTGGTTGCCAGTAGATTGAAAAGATGTCACAAACCAAACTAAAGGACCCACAGTCAACCTTCTGTCCTCAAAGAATGCAATAAAATTAAATATTTCATATTTTCATACGGTATATAGTTTTCATATATAGTTTTCAGTTTCAATATTTTCAATGCCCGTGACTAATTGCTGCACAGGCAAGGTACTGTTTTAGTAGATGTAGGTAATGTGACTGCTGAGCTCAGATTGTAGAAGTTTAATGCTTCACTGATGTCCTGAAGTTCAGGATGACAGATAAGCCTGTCACTTTATTTGCCATCATGATTGGTCTGTTCAGCTATAACAGCCAATAGGAGCTGAAAAAAACAATTACACGGAAAAATAAAGCTGAAAAAAAAGAATATGATAGGAAATAACCCATGCATAATAACTTAATGTTTATGTATGCAGTACAGATTCTTTTATCCCCCCATTTTTAGTTAAGGGGAAAGTGACTATCTCATATTTATTTTGCCATTCAGAAGGTGCAGCTACTAACTATTTTTTTTCCACTATGTTCTTTTTACATTTTAAAAAAACCTTTTCATAAGACAGCTCAGTAGCTCAAGCTCTTACTGACACACAAAGCTGAAATGAATGACTCCTCTTCCCTTCATTTCCCTCTGTGCTTGCTCTGCTTAGGTGGACCATATAAACTTTTAATCAAAGAGGGGTTGTGGGCAAGCAGCTTCTGCTGTAATTTTACTAATAATGTAATTGATGAACTCTGTATTTTTGTTTTCTAAAATAGGATTTAATGTAAGCAGTAAAGAAGATAGCTAAAAATGTGGAATCTCGGAGCCCAACTTCGGAACACACAAGTCTTGTCCTTGGCTGAGTCACGGACACGTCTACTGGATAGGCAGCATCAAGCTACCCTGTTTTTGACATTATTTTGGCTCTTTTTTCTGACGTATAAATAACTTCAGGGTTATCTGCTTCCTGAGGAAGAAAAAGAACAGGTATATCTAGTAGTAATTAGTCATATTTAACTGGACTTGTAGAGTTGAAGGCATTCCACATTTTTCCATGCTGCTTCATTAGTGTTGTGACCTTTTGGGACCATCTAGAAAACTGAAAAGTTAAAGACTGGTGCTGAAAGGTAAAACGTGTCTATCCCAATTCTACCAAAAGTTTTTGCTGCCTGTATTAAAAGAGACTTCCCATTACTTTTTTATTTGCCTAAATCTAAATTGAGTTTAAATGCCTTTTGGTGCACTTATAGACAAAACAAAAATATTTTTCTCTGGAATTGTCTAAATGACATAGGTGAGTGAAAAAAAATTATATATGGACAAAAAATATATATTGTAAAGACTGTTGCGTCTAAACAACTGTAATTGCCAAGGAATTAGTTTGTGAATGATAAGAAACAAAATCAGTCTCTGCCACTTAATAACCACCTATTTATTCCAAGGGAAAGTGATGTTTAAACATTCATACTCATTACCTGAAAGCAGAGAAATGAATGGATCTGATTTACAACAGTTATATGTTCAGTCTGTCATTTTCTAATTCGTGATCTGGGTGCTGAAGCAAAGTTGGCGATCAATTCTGTTTACTTTGCAATGGCTTGTAGAGCACAAAATGAATAAAACTGCTAAATAAATAAGGCTAAATATAAAAAAAAAAAAAAAAAAATATATATATATATATATATATATATATATATATAACACACATATATACAAAGGGGAGTTTGAAGGAGAACCTGCTCTAAGGAGGGTATCCTTCACTTTTGGGGTATGTCAGTGAGGGGGTTCTGCATTGTGGGTGTCTGTTACTGAGGAAGGGTTTATCAATGAGAAGCCTGGGCTGTGATAAGGGCAGATGGGATGCAGAATTGCGACAGGGATGGGGGGTGTAGGTATAGTTATTTTAATAAAAATAAAAATAAAGGTAATAAAGAAAAATAAAAGCCATTTGTATACCTTTACTTGGTTTTAGTGGTTCAGAAACCTCTGTGACTCTTCAAAGAAACACCAGAATAGCAGCTGGAAATAATTTCAGCATAAATCCTTTCAATCTGCATACCATCGTTTAGACATTGTAAGTGTGGGAAAAACTAATGTTTGTCATTACACCTGCTTAATTTTAAAGGTTGTTTTTTACTCGACAGTAAAAAAGACTAAAACAAGGCTAAAGGCTAACAAAACTTGGTGGACAGAATCTGTAAATATAGCTTTTGTGAAAATGATATTCCTGTGCATTAGTCTAATCCTAACTGGACCTGTAACACGATGGGTCAGTTTTCTTATCTCTTGTCAAACATAACCTATAGGTGCTGCCTTCTGAGCTCAACATCATTAATTCTCTGAAATTGTCTGTCTTGTATGATTGCAATATCAGCAACCAGCTTTACAAATTCACTGTAGGACTATGGATACAATAAAGCCAAACCAATGGAAAACGTTGCAATTTAAAGCTTAAAACACACATCATTTATATTATATATATATATATTTATATATATATATATATAATGAGTTACAAAATGAATCCTATAGAAATATTGCAATGAAAAGGAAGTTTTCATACAAACATTTTTCATTTGCCGTCCTATCAGTAAAATTTCTAACTAATACATAATAAAATGTAAATTACCCCACACCTTCCCACAATAGCCTCTCCCCTTTAGTACACAAAAGTTTTGATGTGTGAAGATGCATGTTGGAAGCTTTAATGTTGATAGAAACAATTTTTATTATTACCATGTATTTATATAGCACAGATTCTGACGGACCTCTGGGGATTTTCGCCTTCATTTTATTACAAATCAATACTTTCATAATATCCATTACCCAAGGGAACTAATAGGATCGCCCCTCACTGCTTTGCCTATATTTATTAGATTAATAAACAAGATATATTTGTCAATCGATATTTATTCCTAGTTATATTATATGAAGTGACCTTAATCAAGATAATTATTTGGCTTGAAACCTCATGCATTTGAGATAAATACCTCTTTTGGACAGTATACCATTGGGAGATACATATATCACCAACATCACTCATTGGATTACCACAGTGATCCTAATTCACTTCTTTTTTTAAATAATCTTCAAATACACTGCCTAGTCGGTCAATTTTCTTTAAAATCCAGCACATAAAGTGTTTGTTGAAATTTTGTCCACAACAATACAGAATACCCTAATTTCTCAAAGTCCCAAGAGGAAGCCCCGATTAGGCGAAACGCGTCGGGTGAAAGAGATCAACGTTTATTCTGATTATGTCACACATGGTTTACTTCAAAAAATGTAACTATGTAATACCTTTTCTGGAATAGGAATGCTCCGCTTTGAAACTGTACTAGCTCAGCAGACCTCTGTGTAGAACTCAGTTTTGTCCTTTTTTTTTCTTTTTTCTTTTTGTTATTTTGAATATTAATTATTAAAGTAGTTTTTTATAAGCATTTTTTCCTTACAAATAGTTATCTGCCCTAAAAGCCTGCTCTCTATTATTTTCTATTTTCTATAGCAGACAAGTTATGCAGCACTTGCAGAGTCCATGCCATTGTTTTTTAAAGGGGCTTACAGTTCAATGTACCTACCAAGGCCTCAGGCTAACTTTTGGAGGAAGCCAAATAACCTACTGTTTATTTTTAGGAATGTCTAAGGAAATGCATGCAACCCCTAATAATGTTTCCTTGCTGAGATTAGAACCCAGTGCTATATGAAAAAAACTGATAATAGAAATGCTTGCTTTATTGCAGGCTTTATTTTCCCACTGGTGTCATATTTATACAATGTGAATGTGTTTTAGAATTCAGAGAAATTTACTGTTGTATTTATGGGTGTTCTGGAAACTAACTTATATCTTGTTTTATAGGTTTATTTAAAAGGGAACATACAGAACTGCACAGCTGCCAAAGCCTAAAATTACAGCAAGCGTCTCACAGTTAAAAACATGTTTTTTATACAGGAAATAAATGTTCTAGTAACAAGACTGAAAGTGAATTATTGCTAAGTTCTGCATGTTTCCTATCAAACATATTTTGTGTATTGCTATATACAACACACCTGCCATGATAATGAAAGCCTACATATATGTTATGTCTATCGTGTTACAGCAAAGTCTACAGTAATCTAGAGAAATGTATTATTTTAGATAAACCTTGCATATGTAGGCTGTAAACCTAAATTAGTAATAAAGTTTGAATATTCATCATAAGACAAGGAAGTCGAATGATATTGTTGCTACCCATTATTGTTGCAGGTATAGACCTGGTTCACAAACCATTTTTGTCTTTTAATATATTTTAATATGTTTAAAGGTATCGATCAAATGTTCGTTCATCGCGCATGCTCAGAACATGCACGATCACTGAACGACCGTACACACGATAGATGGTCAACGATCGTCGTCCGATCCGCCGGTCCAGTCGTTCATTTCCAACGACTATCCTCGTTCATCGGCGTCGTTGGTTACTTTTTTTACAAACGATTTTTGGCCAATCAGTCGTTTGTCGTTCATTTCCAACGATAAAAATTGGACGTGTGTACGCAGCTTAAGGAACAGGGAGATGTAGGGACCTGAAGATGTAGTAGTAGGAACATTTACCTCTTGGCTATCTGTCACATGAATTGCTTTTTTCTAGAAGTATCCATTGCAGAGATTTTGGGATACAAAGAGGGTTAGTGGCCCCCTATAACTGACAGGACACATTGTATGCTGTAGTATGCTGTAGTTTCTGCTCTTTGCTACTGGAATGGTGAGCTGGGAGCAATATATGACAGGCCAGCACTGTATGATAGCTTTAGTTTTGTATCTTTCATTAATAAATAAAATGAGCATAAAATGGTAAGTGCAGAAATTCCTGATTTGTTATTTCCTTTATTTGGTGCATGTACATTACGGTAACTAGAAAAATTTCAGTTTAAGTTCTTTAAATTAAAACTATTTTAGTTTTAAAAATAAATCTTTAATGTTTGTTTTCATTGTCGCCTGAAAGTTTTAACTCAATGTCAACAATAGCCCTTAGATGAAAAAAGTTGGGCACCAATGTTATAGAGCAAATACAAAGCTATTGTATTATCATTCAACCTGCCAAATTCAAATAAATTAGATTGGCTCAGCAAGTATCGTAATATAACATAGGAAAAATCCAGACGAAAATTCTGGGTTAAACCCATTGTATATTCTTTACCTTATTTTTTAAGTGGAAGTGTGTGTGTGTGTGTGTGTGTGTGTGTGTGTGTGTGTACAATTATGGCAAGCTTAGACAATCAGCTTTCAAATCAAATCAAATCAAATTTTGTATGATCTTTTTCAGTCCTCATTACCCACACTGTATGCTGCATGCATCTACTACAGGAATAAAGTACCACCTATCACCTAATGACAGTTTATATATATTATCATAGAATATCTCTGTGTATCCTATAAAAGAACACTACATACTGTACAAATGAAGCAATAACTTTGAGGTAACAAAACTTTTGTGATAAAGGTTAAACTTGGCACAGAAGCATGGAGAACATGCCATGATTTATTACTGCTGCTTTCTAGTGTAGATGATCGGCAGAAGAAAATGTAAAATTTGAAATTGATAAATAGAGTACTTTGTCTTTGGTGTGAACTTTATTACTGGAAGATTTCAGTCTTTTTTTTTGTTTCCAGCAGCATAGCAGATAACCACATGGTCTTCTTATCAAATGCAAAATATCAATCCAAAAGCATTTATTAGCATTTCATATGGCACTTACCCTTTATCTTCTAAGTGCTAGAACAACTTTTGCTTCAGTCCCCTAGGTACCTAAAGAGCCCTGGTCTAATTGGGTGGTTTGTTTTTTTTTATATGAGATGTTAAAAATCAGTAATTATAACAAAATAAATCAATGGTGTTGCTAAAATAGTAAATAATGCTAATCTCTGTTGAAAATTTAAAGCTCGCTGAAGAACCTTTAGAATCCACCACTTCTGTGTCCTGTAGTGCCGAAGGGGTTCGCTGGATTGAACAGACCACAGATGGATTCATCCTTTTGATACATTCAGAATGTTGGATGCTATGGATTCTTCAGAGAGATTTAGTTCTTAAAAAGAGTGAAGATCAGTTGTGCAGGCAGAGAGACAGATAAAAGTTGTGTCTCATTTGTACATGCGGACCATTTTTCAAGTTTTTATCCAAGCATCAAAGTCACTTCAAAACTTTTACCTACTTTCTTTGTAATAGAAAATCAGCTAATATGTAGCCCAGTTCCTAACAAACTTGAAAATACTCCCACCTCTCCATTACATGATGCTTACTGACAGTGCAATTTAGAAATAGCTAGGTGAAACCTTGCATTATGGGAAGTGTATTCTTCAACCTTGATCAAATGACCCTATTAAAAGGCCTTCCACTATTTGATTGTATAATACTCAGCCCTTCTATAGAAATGAATAGGGAAATTTCCCAATATGTTTAACCAGGAGACTTTTGCAATGGAAGCTGTGTGGTGCCTAGAGCACACCACAGTGAAGGCCTTGGAGGAGCAAGGGACAGACATATCCAAAAACAAAGTGAGAGTGTACCTGATGATTTATCCACCAGTGCTCAACCCAGAAATTTTTTTTAAGCCGGGTGGGAAGAAATTGTAGGTGGGTGGCAGCCCCTGTATTGTGACCAAACTCTTTAGTAACCACCCAAAAACAGCCGGGTGGTTACTGAAAAGTGCTGGGTGGTACGCCCAGCTAAAAGGATCTGGGGAGAACCCTGTCCACCATATGTTATTAAATTTGCAAAAAGGATTAGGCAATGCATTCAGGAACGTGCAATTTAAAAATGTGTGCACCATATTCATTGTAATTTTTTTTGTTTCCACCTTAACTTTTTCAGCGGTCAGAAAAAAGAAACCTTTTGAGCAATACATACTGACACTAATTCTCCCACTCTAATGTTTTGTGTTTTTCTCTATTTCTTTAGCCTCTTCCAGAGCATTAATGGCTTTTCCTTTTGTATCTGACCTAATGCTGTCTAACAAATTGCTTAACTTGTCTTCTCTAATTGTACTAATTTCAGTGCCCTAACGCAGTGAGACTTTCAACAGCTGAATAAACTACTACAGCAACCAGCTATTTTCCCCAGTCAAGTTTAGATGCAACAATTTCTCTGAAAAAATGTATACTGCTACAAAGCTGATGATCAATAAAATGTCCACATCAACAGAATAAACTTGGAAACCATTATCAGCAATCTAAGTCTTTTTTTTTTTTTACTGAAGTATACATTAAAATTAGTTTTTTCCATATGTCAGTTGTAACCTAAATGATATAATAATAATAATAGTCAACATCAGTAAATCAATTTTATTTAAAAAATGATGGTAAACGTCCTAACCTTTTAACTTTGTACTATATTCATGTAACAGGTCTTATCCTAAGTCTGCTCTCTTCTAACCTGCAGCGTAAGGGACCTGTGAGGACGAATTCCACCCTTGTGACATGGACCCATTGGCTGCTAGAAAGATCTATCAAAGGGTCCTCAGTGGGTCTATCACAGCAAGTGGAATGGAAATACCATTAATGGTCATGTTACAGCAGTAAATAGGATTCTTAGACATTCAGAGCTAGAGGTAAACTTTAGGCAAACAGAAGCGGTAAACCTTAAGAATATTCTAACCTACCCAAAACCTTACCCCACAAAGACAACAGCAGGCCCCCGTACCAAACTGCCCCCCCCCCACCCGAAACTATTCTCAACTCACCCTATGTTCTTTTCTTCTTTGCTTTTCTCTCTCTCCCTTTCTTTCCCTCTGCCCCATGGCCTTGCCTGCAAGCCTGCCCACAGCTGACAGCTCACAGCACCCATCCACAGTGTACAGCCGTCACCTGAAGGCAGAATCCTGTGAGCTGCTTCAGGGGTCCCCGTTGGCTGAGGACTGTCAGAGGGTCCTTGTGCAACTGTCTTACCTTAACCTTACAAGCAGGTAAATTTGTTGGGTAGGCTATTTTAATTGAACATATACACATCTAAGGCCTAGAAAAACGGCAATATAAAACATGACCATCATTCAATGAACAGGAAAATAACCTAGGGCACAGTAATGCTATACCAGCAATTACTAGACTGATTGTTTTGGCTACCAGAGCTGTATGTATCACAACAGTTGCTCTACAAAATTACAAGTCCTGTTTTATATTTATTTGCATTACTACCATGTATTTAGTTGTTTGCCTGGTGTTATACATACAATATATACAATAAAATAGTAAATGTTAAAAAACAGGAAACAGCATCAAATAAAATCAAAAATGTTGTACCCTGAGATATTTCACTTACTATTTTATTATTGAAATGATAAACATTACAAATAACAATTCTTGTTTCTTGTTCAGAAATCAGCTGTGGAAAAAAAATCCTGGTAATGATTAGAAGAGCTTCGACATTTGAACTGAGAACTCATAACATGTTTAATCCATGCTAAAAATAGTGTTAAGAAGAAACATGACGTTAGCAAAATTGTAGTAACATAACACAGAACTCTGATGAGCAAATTAACAGAGACCAGACTAATACAAAATGAAAAGATGAATCCATTGTTGGAAAAGTGTTATTACAAAAAGATATGTAACAGTGGAATAAAAATGAAAAGTGTACCTCCATGCAGATAATAAAGGTATATATCCTAATGTAGCTCTATATTAAATAACACATCATTAGGTTTTTTATACAATTAGTAAAGTATTTTTTTTTAATTGAGATAGTATTAGCCTATTTCAACCTACTGTACAGCAAAGTTGGGGGGTGGATAACTAGTGTTGGTCGAAAAGCTCAGGTGTTCGATTCGGCAGCTATTCGATCGAATAGCCCAATATTTTTCAGGCGATCGAACGCCGAATTCGAAAACACCATTATAGTCTATGGGGGGAGAATTTGTTTTTTTTTTGGGGACTGTGTAGAATTGGATGAACTCTCAATGAGAAACCCCACTGAGAGTTCATCTGCAGTCACAGCTGATTAGAAGCACTCGCGTACCTCCAATCAGCTGTGACCGCACAGTTCCCACGGTCACCGGGCTGTACTTATCAATGATATATATGATAACTTATCAATGATAAATACATAATTATCAATGATAAGTACAGCCCGGTGACCGTGGGAACTGAACTCAGATGAACTCTTAATGGAGAAACTCCATTGAGAGTTCATCTGGAGTTCGCCTTTTTTTTTTTTTTTTAAACATATTTTAAACACAAATTTGCAAAGTCAAACTCCGCGTTTTTCGGGTTGAGTCTGCCCGAATTTGAACCGCCATTTTCGGGTCGAATATAGGGACAACTCAAATTCGAACACCAACACTATGGATAACAGCACATATTATCAATGTTTGTTGAAGTGCAAAAAGCATGTGGACTGAGAGTTTAGGAGATACACATTTTTCAGTTGTCCTTGGTACCAAGAGCTTGGTGCCAAAAACTATAAGCTCTTGGCTCTGGATATAGGGGACAAATGTAGAGCAAATGCTTGACCCCATGTCCTTTTTCCCCCTCTTTGTGATCAATTCAAGGGCCCTTGAAGGTCAAAAGGGGCATCCTGTACAATATATGTAGGCAGATAACGCAAGGGTTAGAAATTACTGTATATCAAATCATTCTTTACAACTTGATATGTCTAAAAGCTCTTGACATTTTGGTTTATTACTGTGTATTCTTCTTTGCCGTTGCTTACAATAAAATAATTCTTCTGAGTGATAATGAGGGGCAGCAAGAAAAAATGATGCTGCACCTTTAGAAATTAGGAGCTGCGGTGCAGATTATAACAGTAACACGCCAGCTGTGGAATAGGCCAGCAAGCCTATTTAATATGATGTAGAATTAACCCAAAAGAAAGCTGGGTCAGCAATAGGAGGCAAATTAATATTAGTCACAAGTTTTAGCATACTGATACACTGATATACTAATTTCATGCAAGGCTGAACCTTCAATTACCTGTTTGATATCATTATCCATGCTAAGTGTGCTTGCCTCTATATCTCAAATCGTGCACATAAATATTGGTGCTAATGTATGGTATATATGTCTATATGGCATATGTATATATGGTATATATATATTATAAAATATATGGTCAGAAGCGATGGGAAGGGCTGTGTGCCATGACACCCATTCGCACCAACACATATGCTGTTCAGCTGTCATATGCAAAGAAAAGCCATGTGTGAACCATGAGTCAATGAATTTGTAGCTTACACAGGGTCCCCAATTGCCATTGTCATGTTTGCACAGTGTATACAACCTTTCCCTATCCATACTAAAATTTTTATTATTAAATTACGAGTGGAATATGTCCTGTTGACTCCTAAGAATTCCCTTATTACTGTACCTAATTTCCACAGAGCATTGGATGAGTACGGCACCCTTTCTGGCTACATAATCAACGAACGAGACTAAGGTGTGTCCAAATCAATTTGAATCCAACTCTTATCCACCACCTACTACTTTCCATCCATCCTTATCATTTGAAGATAGTATTAATACCTGAGAATCTTCATTACCTCCAATTTTTATTCCTATATAAAGAAACAATTATCCCCCAATTTCAGGGAGTTTTCCCTTCTTTCTAAATATTAATCACTTAGTGTATATATATATATATATATATATATATATACACATACATACATACACACACACTATTATATGTTTTGGTTGTATATGTTTTAGTTGTATATCGCTGTTTAAGATCAAGATGTCCATAATACCTAAACTACTATATGTGTTTGCCACTTAAGCACCAGCAGATATTGGTATTAAATTTGATTTGGGGCTTTATATGCTGTGGATTGGCCTGGGTGTTCACAATTGAAACATTTCAATGGGATATCACCCAGCCTCCTGCACCATTGTCACGGCTCCAAAGGGTGAAGTGGTGGACCCTCTGTGTCACCAGCCCAGAAGGTGGGGACATGCACAGGGCAGAGGGTCTAAGCAGTAGCTTGGTCTTCTCCAGAGCCTCTAGAGGTGAGGTTGTTGTGCGGCAAGCTACTGCCAGGTTGCAGCCCCCATGCCCGTTTAGGCAGGTGACTGCTAACTAACAGGAACCGAAACATAGTGCCAGAGCAAAATCCAAAAAATAGTCAAACAAGCCAAAGGTCAGGGCAGGCAGCAAACAAGTGTTCTCAGGAAGCAACACAGGTCGATCAGGAACAGAACATAGAAACTGGGAGCAGTAGAACCACAAGGAACTTACTGGTGCCAGGCCACTTCCCTAAAAAGGGGTTGTCATGTGATTAGTGTGGGTCATGTGAGCTGCAGACACCAAACCCACCAGCAGAGGGAGTGCTGGTGATGAGACAGTCTCAGATGTTCTTCACATGCCTGCCAGCAGATGGAGTGCTTCTGCGGAACACTCCAGTCTTCTGAGGCAAGGGAGCAGCTGATTGAGAGTCACATGATCTGGACCAGGAAGTGTGCAGAGAGTTGGATCCAGAAGCAGCGTTGGTGCTGGCAGCAGGGGACTGCAAGTTGAGTGAGCCATAAAGGAGGCACAGATGCCCTGAGCCTGTGGGGATCTGTGACAACCATCCTGCTGTCTTTCAATCAGAGGATGGAAATAGACAAGCTATGACTGGCTCCTGTACACCCCAATTTGCTGTTATGGAGTTCTTCCGACCAAGCCTCTGGTTCTAAAGCAATTCAAGAAACAAATTTGGGGTTACTGTAAAGATAAGTTTAGCTATAAACCCCTAAATCTTTACTTACCTCTTTTCTTTATAATCCTCAGATACCAGGTACTGTGATTGATAGTTCAGCCTTGGCACTTGCACTCACTGTTCTAGTATGGTCACCTGGTCCATCCTTGCACAGAACAACTCTTTTTTCTGAAATTCATCATTGGTTTGAAGTCCCTTTGTTTTATAGCTATCTTCAGATAAAACATTATGTGCAATTATTAAGCCCTACAGAGGGGGTTTGTTTAGGGGCCTCCCAGAGGGAGTCTTTTCTTAACAATTTATGTAGTATCATCTATGAAACGTTTGATCCCTATTTCCAAACATTCATATATGCTTACGTGGAAGAGTATTTTGGGTGATGAGCTCGGCTAATAATCAGTACAATTTCCCTCCACCAAGAATATCTGGCGAGCTGGTGGGTGCTCTATAACACGGGATATACTTACTCATCTTTTGAGGTTACAAGTACGGGCTCTTTCTCACTCAAAATAATGAACTGGTAGCACATACTTTGACTAGTATGATATGCCTTATTACAAAGAAATGGAAATCATCTTCCCCTCTACATTGTCTGACTTATACAACTGGCCAAGGGATATACAGTTAATAGAAATTTTAATTCTCGTATGTATGATGGAATGGATTTCATACCATTGGTGGATATCATGAGGAGGGGGAAGGTAAAGGAGAGACCGGGGAGTAGTGGGATGGAGGTAGAGGTGGGTTGGGCAGGGATGTAGGAGACAAAGAGGCGTCATGTTTCATGGCCGCTGCCATTGTCTTGTTGTAGCACTCCTACTAACCACAGAAGTTTTTCCATATGCTTTTTTTCTTGACGTGGCATGTCTCGATATAAAATGGCTACAGTTGGAAAATAGTTAGCTGATAGCAATCCAACCAACAAGTTCCCCTAGTCAACAGAACAAAGTTTTTTAAATCACAAAAGGTCACAGAAAAAAAAAATCTTACAGCTCTGCTGGTTTTATTGCCAGAAATAATAAAGCAAATTTAATTTAGTTTCACTAATTACATTTGACATAATGCTTTTAAAACAAATTGTTAATCCTTTGCAACAGAAATTCTGTACTTCAGTGTGTATGAATCACTGCCTTGTGAAAAGAACTGATAGCTAGCTGGGATAAAAGCATTTTTTTTCCTTCAAAGATAAATGAGATTGACTGCCATGCAGCATGTTGCTAAAGGCATATGAAGCAGATTGTGAGTCTTCAAGATGAACAATATTCCCAATGCCCTAGGAGTTATGTCAGGACTTTATAGTATCTGCAAGATGTAAACATAAACACCATAGATTATAATATTAGACTTTATGTTGACCAGTGACCTTGATGCAGGTCATATATTGACTCAGATTGTGCATTCTCCACTTGATCACACTAATGGGCTATTTCTCCTTATGCATTATATATTAAAAATAATACTGTTTTCCAGTTTCCAATCACAGTAATGTACTCTAGAAAGTAATCAACTTAGTAAAAACTCCATGTACAGAAACCTTTATGTCAACTATACATATGTTTTTCTGAACATGTTCATCTATTGCATTTCACCCCTCATAAAATTTCCCCCAATTTAAAGTTTCATAATTATCTTTATTTGCTTGTATTATTGGGTAAAGAAATATTCACAGTCAGAATTAGCACAAAAGTCCAATGCTTCCTAGCATTTTGGATAGCCTGTTCCTGCTGCATGCTGTGGTTGTACCCATCAGCTGTTACTCCTATATTACTACTGTGTCCATTTGTGGAATAGTGTCCAGTGGGAAATAC
This sequence comes from Pyxicephalus adspersus, assembly GCF_032062135.1. Classification (NCBI taxonomy): domain Eukaryota; kingdom Metazoa; phylum Chordata; class Amphibia; order Anura; family Pyxicephalidae; genus Pyxicephalus; species Pyxicephalus adspersus. The sequence continues at coordinate 84,422,262 of NC_092861.1, read as the reverse complement.
TACAGAGCGTAGTGAGGGACATGCTGTCTGACACTGTTTAGATTTAAATATAGTGCCTCAGTGACACATGGCTGCCAGTGTTATGGAGAAGCCATGATTCCATAGAAGGAACTCTGCTGCCAAAGTGGAACTATGACATTCTCCCCCTTTAGCGGAACTAAAAGTTAATTTTAAAAATTTGCAACCAGGCGGGGTTTCTTATTGCAAAAAGGGACAGGGGATATCCCTTACCTTACCTGCCTGATCACCCCTTTCATCTGTCAAAATTGCTGAGATGCATGAGCAGCTAAGTGTTGGTTGTTAAGGTTTCCAGCACATCTCGGCTTCCCCTGCAATTGTTGGGACTGAATGAACTCCTGCAAGGGAATTGTCGCATCGTGGGCCAGCAAATCAAAATGGCTGAAGATTGGAAAACTGAAGACAAGGAAAATGGCAGTGCCCGTAATAGAACAGGGACAAGGGAGAATAAATAGGGTTTAGTTCTATTTTAAGTGTGACCCATAGTCCTCCATACATAGTCAAGATATATTATAGGCAACTTTACATAAATTAAATTTGCATCTGGCATCTGTCTGTCTTTAAATCTATTTAAAATCTTTATTATCTAAGCTATAGATTGTTTGCATCAGTTGAAAAAGGCAAGACTAGGAGAATATCATTCAAATACCCAACAAATACTCCCAGGTATACCTTTTCTTAGCATGCTAGCAACAACCAATCAATATTAGCTCAACTACAACTCGGACACAAAAATATATATCCTCCTATTTCATGTATCAGATATGTCCATTCAGTTATAAAATTATTTATAGGCACTATAATATCTCAGAGGACAGGTTTAGTCTATTACTACCTGTATAACAGAGGAATGATGTTTCCAAGGTCCACTTTTGGATTAATGTGGAAAAACACTCCATTGTGTGCTGCTAATCTGTATAATTAAACATAGCAGTATATTAGTCTAAAAGGTACCATTGCTGCTGCAGTGAAGCAAGTTTTCCATTTTCAATACTTATAATGTCACTTGGTGAGTACATTCCACTGAAGTATTGTGCCCTCTAGTGTAAGAATAGGAACATTACACATGGCAAATGCAACAATGCAATATATATTTTGGTGACATTCAAACCATTCAGCTATTCATTAGTTTACATTTAATATTTATTTCATGCAATTCCTATGTTTTCGTGAGTTATGTTTCAAGTTTTATGTGTTTTATCATGTACATGCATGTATATCATATTCAAATGTAATAGACTCTCTGCATGACATAATCTTCCACACATAATAAGCCTGATGATCTCCAAGACCGGAGAAGATAGACTATCATGGGTGAACCTGGGTGATCCTGGCGAAAACCTGGAATAGATTTATTAAAAATAATTTTCTAAAATTTAGCAAATGTTTTCAATTCTGGACCAGATCCATTCCAGGCTTGTTAAATCATCCAGGTTCCCCTATGATAGTCTATCTTCTCAAGTCCTGGAGGGTTTTAATAAATCAGGCCCACATAATATCACTTCTAAGTCTTCTAGGGGCCTATGTTGATGGACTTTGGTTTTGTTTCAATAGATCAGTTTCAATTTGGTTCGAGTCTCATTCATTCAGAATTCATTGCTAGGTGCATGTGACCTGCAGTTGACCATCTTTTGACCCGTATCTCACCTGCTTCAAATGTGTTTTGCATTTCTGTGGAGATGTAGGGGGATGCAAAATTCCCTTGAAGTGAAAAAAGCAAGCCAAAACTGGCGCTTACCTTAATTTTGAAAACAGGATACCTTCAGAGAATGTCAACTTCATTCATTAGACCCCATTCACATCTGTGCGGTACTGTGCACTGTAATACGTGTAATCCATGTTGGTGTGCTGCAGTGCATTTATTCTGAATTGCTCCAAAACCCCTGATGACAGACTTATGGTGCATGTATAACCTGAGCTAGTTCACTGCATTTCCATTCATTCCAAAGCACCCTGAAGACACACCTTGCTGATGGACCTGCAGTGTTTGGCATATGTGACAATAAACAAAGATATGTCCGTGCATTTATTTTCATGTTCTGCTATGCAAAAGGCAACCCTTTCAAATAATAGGCTGCCCCCCTCCCCCTAACTGCACATCAGTGCACTGCACCATGCAGATGGATGAGCCTGCACTAATCAGCTGCAAAGATGTCAACCAGGTCATAGGATACACTGGAATGTCCAGAAGTTTGTTAATGTTCCCAAGAACACTTTACTATTTTTTGAATATTTAACGTTTTCTAGTGGTTGAACTTGATGGACTTTTTGTAACCTATGTAACCTACCTTTCCCATACCTGCTATATACTGAAGTATATGACCCTATTTGTAAGTATATTTATTATATAAAGAATACAGCTTATCATATTGCACAAGGCTAGGTACATGTGCGTCCTTCATTTTTCCCTTCACATTTACCATTTATTTTTAGGTTTAGAAGCCTGAAACCATAAATGAGGAGTTTTATGCTGCAATGCACTTCTGTAACCAGTGGAGATCACAAAGTTTAGCTAAAGCCTCCCCATCTTCTGAAATCATGTGCTTGTAGGTTTCTAATTCGGACACATCTAGGGAGATCCCGGATGCTTTACATCCACTCAGCTGTATTCTAGAGACATGTTGTCTTGCTGCTTCTATTGTGTGCTGCTTTCCCACCTCTTAGATTGTCAGCTCTACTGGGCAGGTTTTTCTCCTCCTCCTGTGTCACTTGTCTGTATCTGTCTGTCCTTTGCAACCCCTATTTAATGTACAGCGCTAATAATAAATAATAAGAAAGACATAGTCCGTGGCTCTGAACGGTGCGCCCCGCCAAGCGGGTTCCTTCTCCTGACCCCGCTGGGGGCTGCACCTGTCAGATAGTCACAGCCCACTAGTTGGGTTCCCCTGTCCTATACAACAGCATGACAAGCTGCACTTTGTATACATCATTACCATACGTCATGACACAAAGAACAAAATGCATGAAACACACAAATCTTATTGTAAGGTCCACAGGACTGGGCACTATATTCTAAATGAGGACCAGCTATTGATTATTATTGGGGATTTATGGCCTCCTATCTGTGATCCTTCTACCCACCACACACCACAATTCTTTTCACATTCCTTGCAATCATCTCAAATAGACACCCTAAATATAAACACTCTGGCCAACACATTACTCTCAATAATAGAAGGATTCTTTATCCCAAATTATAATATTTTGAATATAAAAACGTTGAAGTACAAAAAACAAGTATGTCATTGTGTCACCAGCAAACTTTAATAATATTCATGTAAGGATTAATATTCCTGGAGGTGCTTGTAAAATCTGATGTCGTCTGACAAACTGTAACATCCTCCTCTCTGGTATTCCACTAACCCGACTCTCTCCTCTACAATCTATTATGAATGCTGCAGCCAGACTCATCCATCCTTCCCACTGCTCCTCTGCCGCTGCATCTCTTTGTACTTCTTTTCATTGGCTTCCATTTCACCTTAGAATCAAATTCAAGCTCCTGTGCTTTGCCTTCAAAACCCTACACAGCCGCTCTCTCTGCTCCTCCAATTACCTACTACCGGTAATGACTTCCTCACGCATAACCTCATCACCTGCACAACTCCAAGACTTTTCTAGAGCTGCCCCAACTCTCTAAAATGGTATTCCTTGTCCTATTCAGCTTGTTCCTACTTTCTGCTCATTTAAAAAAACACTCAAACCCCATTTTTTCAAACTTGCCTACCCGTCTTCTTCTGTCTCCTAAAAGCCTCACTACTTCCCAGCACTACATATCTCCCCTCCTATTGTGTGTTACTTCCTCACCTCCTAGATCGTAAACTCTTCTTGGCAGGGTCCTCTCCTCCTGTGTCACTGTATACCCCTATTTATATAAATCCCTACTATATAAATACTGTTTAATATTATTATTATATTATTATTAAGTCTGGTACCCAGGCCAGCTGAAGAAGTGCACATGGCAATGTGACAACTCTGCTGTTAAACCATGAGGCAGTGGCTTGACGTTGTCAGCCTGTAGCAGGAAATGCTGGTAATGGCAGAATACCTAGTAACGATGAACCTAATCCAAAATTTGTACTTTACATAAAAAGGTAGACAACCCTATTATATAAAGTAAAAAGATTATGCTTTATTTTCAACTGCAACACTTAAAAAAAATAAAAAATAAAAGGTGGAGGCCCCCTTTTTCCATCTTGATAGCTGCGGCGAGCCTCCTGGGATACATATTTTCCTGCACTGAGAGGAAAAAGATGACGATCCCATGCATGCAGTACAAGATCAGGTGACGTAGCCAGAAGAAGGAAGAAGACTAAAGATGGCGGCGTCCGGTGTTTCCTCCACACCGGGGCAGAGAATCCAAGACGGTACAGGACCCTATTGAGGACTTTTTTGGTGCAATTGAAGGATCTACCGAATTAAAAGTGTGATTTTTTTTTCAATTTTTAGTTCTATAAAATGCTGCTTAAGAATTTTGTGTACATTGTTGCATGATATGAAACATGCTGAAAACTTTATTCAGAGCTCCCCTTTCACTATTAAATTATGATTTCCTCATTAATTTGAATGAGTGCTACTGAGTGTGGAAACATTGTATAAAATGTCAACCCCCCGACATTCAATATGAGTACAGGACCGTTCTGTATAGAACACACATACTAAGAGTTACACCTCTCAGCAAGAATGACCTCACCAGCATCATAAGACTCCACCAGCACGTGACCCACAGACGCCTCAAACACAAGAGACCAATGACATTTTTGCTGAGTAGTCTTCCTTAAGGCGGCCATCATTGTGTGGTCCTTTGCCTAGCATGGATAAGGTCTGTCTTCAACAAAATGGCCACGAAACAGGAACCCGTTCTCTTGTCAAGCTTCTGAATACCACGAGACGAGGCGGTTCCGGGGACGGAAGTGATAGGCTGGCTTGTCGGCCAGTGTTCCTGGTCTCGTTTGTAAACAAGGCTTTTGTAGCAAGGCTCCATATTTATTGTACGACACCAAGGCCGACATGGGGGGCGTCCTGGGCCTGTGCACTGCGGCGAGCTGGGTAATTATGGGGCTCCTAGGAGGGAGGACGCCATAGCTGGGTGTATCCGGAATGTGACCTTGTGCTGGGATATATATATATATATATATATATATATATTGTATATAGAAATCTATTTGTTATATATTGTGTTGTTATGCCTCCGAGGGGTATAAAAGTGTAAAGACCCTTTATTTCTTTGCTTTGTGACACATGAGGAAGTGAAAGGAAATCCCTGTATAATAAGGTGTGTCCACATTGCAGAATTTCTGGGGACACCTGTAAAATGTTCATTTCCCATCATGTGCTGCCCCCCACCCCTATCTTTGATCTGAATACACCATAAGGCTGAAAATGACTGCAGTCCTGTTATGTGTTGATTGAAGAGCATGACATGTATTGTTTATATCTATTAGAATTATTTAATATTCTGTGATTGCCTGTACAGCCGCACCCAGGGAATCTGGCAGTGTCACCAATCCAGTCATGGCAGACTGCTGGCAATGTATGTACAGGCTCTGCCTTCATCTGGGTCTGGTGGTCAGGCTGGGGTCCAGGGATGACATGGATCAATATGGGGTCAGACACAATACAGATTCAAAAAATGACAGATATGTATTTCAACAGACATAAAAGAGAAAACTAACACAGCGCTGTCATCATGAATATATCCATAACTGGATTGCTACTAATGCACACCATATTCTTTCTTATCAGACCTATGGAGTCTGGTTTACAGCAGAGCTCAAACATGGACAGAAGCAGCACAAGGGGCCAATCGGTTTTGCTCCAGTGCATAGAACATACTGATAGGAGCAGAGGGCGGACTCTCCTATCTGAGACTGAGGGATGAGAACATCTTTGTGTTACTTTTCTTTTTATTAAATGGTTCATGTAAATAAAAAGTAGATCTCCTGCCCTTTGTGTGTCACACCTGTAATAAGCGTGCAGGTAACTGTGTGGCAATTTGCTGTATTCCTTTCTTATTTACTTACCTACTTACCAACAGCTCACCATATGACGACTCTCTGATGTATTGTACTCTGTACTGGAAATGTACAATATATGGCAGTGCAGGGTCTCTTCCTCCATTCCCTGTGCCCTGTCCTGTTCCTTGCTGCTCGTCTTGCTGGATGTCAGAGATCTGACACACTGCATATTCACAACACTGCAAACTGGCTTTTCTACTGTGTTCCTTACCTAATGAATAATTTGTTTAATTATTAGGACAGACAGTGACACAGGAGTGGAGGGCCCTACTCCATAGAGCTTACAATCTATTATCACCCGTTATCAGTTACAGATATGACAACATTATCTCATTCCATTTGTTTGCATTGTGTTAGGCTGGCAGATTTTCTATTAGAGTCTGCTGCTCCTTTAAACAGATAGCGGGCAGGTTTCTTCTATGTCTCATGCTGCTATTACACTGCAAAACAGGAAGCGATGGATCATAGGCCATGCTGGACAAAAAATCTATGTACCAGTTATAAAGAAAACTTGTAGGTATGGAGTTTCTTGTTCTGCTGTGATAATCTGTATATCTATTATTTGATGATAAAACAGTGCTGCCTTAAGCTGCGTACACACTTCCAATTTTTATAGTTCAAAATGAACGACGAACGAACAACAAACGATCGATTGTGCAAAAATCGTTCGTGAAAAAAGTAACCAACGACGCCGACGAACGAGGAAAGTCGTTGGAAACGACCGGACCGGCGGATCGGATTGGACGACGATCGTTGACCATCGTTCGTGTGTACGATCGTTCGTTGATCGTCCATGGTCTGAGCATGCGTGATGAACGAACGTTCGTTCACTTCCTGTCGTGCACGTCACTCCCTCTATCGCTCAAACGATCGTATCTATTGTGTGTACAATATCTACGAACGATCGTGTCGTTATCTGTATGTGCAGGATCGGTGCTATACGATCGTTCGTAGATATCGTGCAGGATCGTTCGTTGTTCGTTTAACAACGATAATAATTGGAAGTGTGTACGTAGCTTTAGTTCTTAAAGACTTAATATTGTATTGTATGTTATCTGAGCCTGTCCTGTTTACTTGCTGAGCTTAGTGCTGATAACAAACTTCTAGGAACTGTCATAAAATGCTACCAGGTTTTATGAAGATTAAAATGGAGATCTTCTATGAAAATTAGCGATCAGGCAGGATTTTCTGGCAGAAGGGACAGGCAAGGTCTCCTTGGAAATAAAACATAATTGCCTGCGTATGATGCCAGGTACCCGGCTTACATCAGCATAGCCAATCAAACTTGCTGGAAATGGATCAGGAAAACCTGGAAGATGTCTGGGTACAAATGGCAGCACCTGTGCCGAAAATAGGTGAGTGCAATGTAAAAAGAAAAAAAAAAACATAGATCAGGCAGGTAAGGGTATTTTATCATTGCCTGTCCTTCTGCAATAAATAACCTGCTTGGGTCACAATTTTTTCATAATAGGGTTCTGATTTACCATCAACAGTTTTTTCTTACTTCACATAACTACAAGAGTTGATTGCTTCCTCTTATGTCCGAATGCCTGCTGTTTTGAAAGGCTTAGCTTGCTGGTCATTGTCATATCCTACCTGCTATGATAGGAATCCCTGCTAGCAAATAAGAATGTGTGCCAGAGGGTGGACTAATCTGGGTGTAGGGGAAGTGATGAGAGTCACTTTGCACAGGATTAATTTTAAGAATTAAAGTGGGTAATCACTTACCCTGCATCTTTAAAAACAGGTCAAGAATGGCAGCTTTCTGTTCTGTTTTTATGTTTAATGCAGGCGTATTTTATTACCAGGAACTTTAAAGTGCTTGCTAATTTAAAACTTTAAAAATGTGTTGGCCTATATAAACTCAGGTTAGACCCATGAGACATTTTAGCTGTATGTAGTTTAATCTGCAGAGAAATTGGCTAAATCTAAGAATATATTAGGTAGGTGGTGAGTACCCACATTCTATAGTTGGAATAATGTACCTTGTGTATGGTCACGTTTCCATACTGCTTAAAGGAAATACATTTGCCCTGCAATGTAAGAAACAATGCAACCATATTAGTTTTCCTGGACACCAGCCACCATTATGTCCTGCATGGTATATAATGCTATGACCAGAAACCTGACTGCTGCCTCTCCAAAACACAAATGGTTACCTAAAAGTCAATAGACTCCTCAGTCAGTATGCATTGTGTACAAGTGGCCATTACTTTTATTGTATTTCATAGGTGTCACTACATAAACATAAGATGAATTATTGGGACTGGTATTACTGATCAAGGGCTGGAATACCTTATGAGCATGAGATTCAACCATCTGCTCCCTGCCTCAGCCAAAATATTGTGTATTACAAATGAGTCTCGTTTTACTAAAGACTGTAAATCTCATGCTGTTAAGCAACTCAATTCTCATGTATTAAGCCCTAATTGTAGGGCCACATGTTTGTATTGCCATAAAAGCTTTGTACTGCCCCTACACCCCAACTGCAAGGGTTAAATGCTTGTTTATGTAGCATAATTAAAATAAATAGTTTTATCTATTCCATATCCCCAACCCCAGTAGTGATCTTTTCTGCCCCGATGTCCCAGGTTATGGGGGAGCCCTTGCTATCCTCATACATAATGCAGGACATATTGCGGTCAGAAAGCCTAGTGTGAGATATAATAGAAAGTATTAACAGTTATACCTTTCCCCCTAGACCAGTCATGGGCAAACTCTGGCCCGCTGGCCATATACGGCCCAATGGGGATGTTTCTCTGGCCCTTTGGGTGTTCCGTGGCTCTAGCCGATGCCACCCCGAGTAGGGTCAGAAGAAGGACCCCGCCGGGGGGTGCACCGGACAGAGCCGCAGGACACGTCCCCGGATCTGAGCCTGGGATGGGGGAGTGGGCGGGGTTATGCCATCATGACGTCACGTTCAAGGGTGTCATGATGGCATAACCTCGCCCATTCTACCATCGACCTGGTCCCTCTGCCAAATTTTTCTTCAGATTGTGGCCCTTGAATAAAAAAGTTTGCCCACCCCTGCCCTAGACACACATTGGGGGGGGGGGGGGGGGGGGGGATTGTAATGGTGAAAGGGTATTTTTTTTCAGCTGGTCAGTAGTTAGGCTTTAAAATGTACTTAAAACTGTCCTAATTTTAGTTTTTGGATAGGTTGGTGCAGGGATGTTTGTCCTACTGAAACAAGAATAAAGGGGAGATCTTTGTAGACTGTTATATTCCAATTTTATTTGTCCTGATTTTACTCAGTGTGTTGCTCAAAAACTTTTAACTGTTTTTTTTTTACAAATATTTTATTGAGTTTCTCGCAGTATAGAAAAGAACATTTTGTACATAGTATCAATATCATAGGAAAATAAACCAAGTACAAAGTACTTCAGTAATTATTTACAATTAAATAAGGGGAAATCTTTTCATAGGGACACTTGTCCCAATTGGAAATTTTTTTCTGACATTCTCTTCTGAGACCCAAATTAGACATGGATCTCCTCAATGGGACATAGACAGCAAAAGAAATCTCTATTGGAATTTTCTTTATTCCTTACTGTAACTCTGGCTAAAAAATGCCTTGAGTGAAGTAATCAAATCTTAGAATTCTTTACATGAGGTGTTCCATGAATATTTTCAGTATAATGGATTCTTTGTGCCCCAACTCTACAGAGTGGCTTTTACCATAACGTGTGATGAAGGTTGTACTGTGGCAGGACAAGATTAAATTTTAGTGTACTCGGATTGCTCTAACCATGATATCTTTTTCAGATCCCCTGCCTGTGTGGCAGTGCACCATGTCTGCTGTGCCGCTGCTGCCCAAGTGGAAACAATTCCACAGTCACTCGACTTATTTATGCTGCATTTCTGCTTCTTGGAGTTGGAGTTGCTTGTGTGATGTTGATTCCGGGAATGGAGGAACATCTTAAAAAGGTTTGAAAGCTTAAAATATGAAAAATGTAAAAAAAAAAAAAATATATATATATATAGTGGGATCTGTGTTCGTGAGAAATTTATAAGATCACTTTGCATTTTTCAGATTCCTGGCTTTTGTGAAGATGGAATAGGTTCATCAATCCCAGGAGTGAGTGGCCATGTTAACTGTGATGTGCTTGTTGGGTACAAAGCAGTATATCGTGTGTGCTTTGGGATGGCCATGTTTTTTCTCCTCTTTTCTCTTCTTATGATTAAAGTGAAGAGTAGCCAGGATCCCCGGGCTTCTGTGCATAATGGGTAAGAAAAAATATTTCTCAAATGTTAACGTAGAAATTAAAAGATTTGACTTCTATTCAAATACAAAGCACAATAGTCGTTTTAAAAACAGAAAACTGCATTTCTTGCTCTTATTTCCAGAGCAGCCCTTCTTGACCTTTTTACATGGGGGAACCCTCTGCTATAGTTATTAAATCCACAGCTTACATTACAATAGCGAGCTGGTCACAAGGAAGAATGACGCTTACATTGCTAGCCAGTGGGAAGAATGTCACCCGTACAGATGGATCTGCTGATACAATGTCAAGTTTTTAATAAACAATATTTGTCCAGTTAAAATTATATTAATTTGTGGGATTGTTAAAAAAGTCCAAAGCCTTTTTTAGTTTGTAGCCATCAGTTAAATCATCTTACTCCTGTACTGCTATTTTATACTATGATAAGATAAGTAATAACCCCAATATGTTAGCCAGCCTACAATTGACTTCACTGTTGTTTTTGTATTTCTATTTGAGAATTTAATTTTCCATTGGATAAATGTACACCATAACCATAGCTATCTTTTTCCATCTTTTTCCAGCTTTTGGTTCTTTAAATTTGCAGCAGCCATTGCAATAACTGTTGGTGCATTTTTCATCCCAGAAGGTCCATTTACAACAGGTGAGCTTGCACTGTACCCAGTAGTTTTTGTTAGTACATAGGCATTTCTAAATACCAAATTACATTTTTTTAGTATAACCTCAAGCTAGGAGTTATTTGTGTGGTTAAGTAAATAAAAGCTGAACAATAATTGATTGTTAGGGGTTCTTGTGTTAGATTATTAATCTCTACTTCCTTAGTGAAAGCCCTTTGCTTGCCACTTCAGTATGTGAAATTATTGATTGCTTTCACAAAAAAAAAAATTAGAATCGTAAATGATCAAGAATGTTGATTGAAAGTTATGGAAAGTGAACAGAACTGCACAGAAGTATCCATAGCTCTCTAAATGTGTTAAATCTAGCTCTAAAAAATATTTTATTTCATATAGAACAGGACATTGTTGGAATGCATTCTGATTCTAAGCCTTTCTTTAACAAGACACAGATTGAGAAACTCTGGATGTAGATAAATCATACTGGGTGTGTTTAGGGAAAGAATTTGTGTATATGTGAACCAAATGTACCCCCAACCCCAAGCCTTCCTCCTGTTTTATATTGCATCACATTATTGTTTCCAGTTTACTTTCTTTCTGGAAAACCATTTTTTAAACTTCTTAAAGTCCTAACCAGGCTTGTAGTAGAGCCCTAGACTTTATTTATATATCCCCAGGGTAGTACAATTCTTGTGTTACATCTGCTTACAAGAGCCCTTTTGTTTCACACAGTCAAGAATTAAGACAGCAGCATTGTTTTTCTGTTTGTTTAGAAAATTCTAAAGTTCAGCATTTTTGAAGGTTGGGGTATTTACTTGGCATATTGCACCACTGTCCATTACTGCAAAATCTTTGCCATTTTTGTGGGGGATGATATCGCTCTCACCCATCATATACACAAAAATAGGAGACCTCACTAGCGGAAGGATCTCTGGGGAAAAACTCCATAGCCTCCTCTGGCATTAAAAGCATACTAGTAGCTTTTTTTTCCAACTTTAATGTATACAAGTGGAGTGAGATAGGGAAAAGATGGCTGTAGTCCAGCAGGCTTTTACATCTACCTACAGCAGCAAAGGCACTATATTGTTAAACCAAACTTATTTTTCTGTACTTACTGTTTAATTTTAGAGATAAAATATAGGTAAATGTGCATGTATTGCAGAGGTGTGCATTTTCCTATTTTGCCCCAATGTGCATTTTAATGTTTTCTTTCTTTTTTAGTCTGGTTCTATGTTGGTATGGGTGGTGCATTTTGTTTCATTCTGATCCAACTCGTGCTGCTGATTGACTTTGCTCATTCTTGGAATGAATCCTGGGTTGAAAAGATGGAGGAGGGAAATTCTCGTTGCTGGTATGCAGGTAATGTGCTTTTTAAATAATATGGATTATTGTAGATAATCCATAACCCCAGGTTATATATGAGATATAGGGACTGTAGGTTTGTTCTTAAGTTGAATTTGTATGTAAGTCGGAACAGGTAGGACAGATGTCTCAACATTTTATTAGGCAGCGACGGTGTCAGTTACTGTATAAAATCCTCAGTGAGTTATTCACAAACAAAGCAAAAAAAAAAACTTGCCTAGACATTTATTAACTTCTGGAGCAACATGTGCTTTAATGTGCAAAAGGAAACAACTGTAGAGTTTGTCCTGGTCATTAAAGAGTTACAAGAGTGTGCAGTAAGAGCTCAGCCTTCTAAGATCAGCCACAACCTCAGCTGTGTTTAACAAAAGATTTCTTTTGCAAGTCATGCAAACAGGCCTCCCTTCTGAGACTTCCATATGTCGGATGTCCTTAACCCGGGGACTACCTGTATGTGAAATGTGCTGATCGTTGCCAAAAACTTCAGATATAACATAGATATAATTATGTGTTGGATTTTTTTCCCCAATCAGTTTACATGATGAAGCACAAATACCGTATTTTTCGGACCATAAGACGCACCAGTTTTTAGAGAAGGGAAATGAAGAAAAAAATATTCTGAAACAAATAGTGTCCTAAAATATTTTATGTGCATTAAAAACCAACAGCACAGTCATAAACACATGTAATCAACCCTGTAAAGTAAACAGCAGCATTTAGAACCATTATTAACATTATTTATATTTATTTATTATATTAAAATCATAAATTATAATATAATACATAAATATAAATAATAATTTAAAACAATAATGAAATAATAGACAACAATGTAATCTAAAAATAAAATCAAAATGTACGGTACTTTTATTTTTATGTTGTGTGGTGTTTTTGTACTGTAAAAACCATTTAAAAGCAGATTACATTGTAATCTGCCTTTAAATTTCCCTCCCTGACACACCCCCATACATCACCAATCACATCACTGGAAGATGACTCATCCTCCGGAGTGATGTGAGGGGGGGGATTTCCCTGCGTGCCTCACACAGAGACAGATATGGAAGCTGCTGGCATGTGTAGAGAGATACATAGCATAATGCAGGATTTCTGCATTGTGCTATACATCTCTCTGCAAGATGCCACCAGCAAGCAGAGCTGCGGACACCTGGGTGAGTATTTCCTTTCAGTTGTAATCCGATTGTCATACTATGTATGACAATCGGATTGCAATATAACATTTGTTTACTTTGTGTTGTGTACATGTGTTGTGTATGTGTGTGCTTTCCTGCTCCCAGCATGACTTTGTCAGCCAATCATGCTGAGAGTGGGAGGACGCCGGGAGCAAGATACCAGAGTGACAGGAGTCACAGTCACTCTGGCCGCGCTGGACAGGAGAAAAGCCGGAGGGGGGGCTACACGGGGGACGGGACAGCGGCTGGGGAGGATACCGGAGAGACGGCCCGGGCACAGAGGCTACATTTGGACCATAAGACGCAGGGACTTTTTCCCCCACTTCTGGGGGGAAAAAAGTGTGTCTTATGGTCCGAAAAATACGGTAAATTGTTTTTTCTATTTTAAATGAAATGCTGATTGTCTGTCTGTATCTTTATTTCCATAGCTTTGCTCTCAGCTACTGGCATTAATTATGCCCTAGCACTGGTTGCAATAGTGCTCTTCTATGTCTACTACACTCATCCAGAAGGCTGTGCTGAAAACAAAGCTTTTATCAGTGTGAATATGCTTCTGTGTGTTGGAGCCTCTGTGATGTCTGTTCTGCCCAAAATCCAGGTAAGTTCATTTTAGCTTTAGAGAACATAGCAGGTGTGGTATTGTAATAGGTACAACCTTATCACTGTGTGTTGATCTGTTCTGGTATTTGTGATGGATATAGACTGCACTGTAGGTATAGCAGAATTCCTGACAAATATTATATTAGCCTACTAAAGGTGAAAAGAGAGCCCTTTGCTGCAATATTTTTACCCCTGATCTGTAGATGTCCCATGTACTACTTCTGTTTATGTCACAATATCTCTTCTGGGTAGAAAGATGGTCAGCATCACTCAGTCTATTTGCTGAGCTGAGGTTTGGGAAAATTAAAGATTGCACATACACATTCATAAAAAAAATTTTCTTTTGTCCTATAGGAATCTCAGCCTAGATCTGGACTTTTACAGTCGTCTGTGATAACCATTTACACCATGTATCTGACCTGGTCAGCTATGACCAATGAACCAGGTATTCATTAAGGTTATGTCATTATGAAGGAATAGATTTATATATTCAATGCCTAAACGTGTATGATATATATATATTTTTATTTCTTACTTTAAGACCGCAAATGCAATCCAAGCCTGCTTAGCATCATCGGATACAATACTACAACCACTCCAGGACAAGTTCAGGTTGTGCAGTGGTGGGATGCTCAAGGAATTGTGGGACTTGTCCTATTTTTGCTCTGTGTCCTGTACTCCAGGTAAAGAAAAGACATGTTTTATAGTATGATGTAAGTTATTTGGGACTGAGCTGATCATTTTTTTGTCCTGTTTGTTCAGCATTCGGACCTCAAATAACAGCCAAGTGAACAAGCTGACTCTGACCAGCGATGAGTCGACGCTCATAGAGGACGGAACCAGAAGCGATGGTTCTCTGAGTGATTCTGATGATGTACACCGTGCTATTGACAATGAACGTGATGGGGTCACTTACAGCTATTCCTTCTTTCACTTCATGCTTTTCTTGGCCTCACTCTATATTATGATGACTCTTACCAACTGGTACAGGTGGGTTTATAAAGTGAGCTTTATAGGTCTAAATGATTTGTGTTCTTGAATTAGGATGACCTACAGCACTTGCCATCAGCCAGCTGTACTGTAGTTGGGTGGACTGACTGAGGACAGGGTCTCTTTAATGGCCATTGTTTTACCCTTTACCAACGAAAAAAAGTGCAAGAACTGAAAAGTTAATGCACCATTAAAATAAAGTACGATGTAGGTTGGTGGCTTTTTTGAAGGATTAGTAGCTTGATATATAAATATTAATGGGGTAAATTTTTCTTACCAACTAACATTGTTTTATCTTTTTAGCCCTGACTCTACATACGAGATGATGACCAGTAAGTGGCCTTCAGTCTGGGTGAAGATCTCCTCTAGTTGGGTGTGCATTGTTCTGTATGTGTGGACACTTGTTGCTCCATTGGTGTTAACCAATCGTGAATTTGATTAGTATAAGAAGGTGAAGTGTTTGTGTGCAGTTTCTCTAACCGTGCCAGGAGCACTGTATAGACATTTGCATGCTCACTCGCAACAGTCCCCTTGCATGATGCCATGCTGTACATTCAGTAAGACTACTTAAAGTTGTGTTCTATAGGCATCATTTGCAGTAACCATATTCATTACAATCTAACATAAAATTGCTCTTGTAGTTGTGACTTGAACAGTAGTATTGGAGTAAGAAATGTTTTTATGGTCTTTTCTTTAAGATACACTGCAATTGCTTATTTGTCACATTAGCTGTGATAATTGTGTCCACAAATCACAAATACTGAGGTTGGATAGGGTGTTTTTATTTTTACCTAGGTAATTAATGGATCAGGGTCTGCTGGTATCAGCATGCTTACCTTTACACAGTTCAGTATAAGACAAATGTTAAAAGCCTCACATGGATAAAAGTAAAAATTGGTATTATCTAAGATACAACCACATCTGCCATTGCCTTCTGTGCAAACTAAGTATCTTAATTTGGCAATGAATTCAGTAGCGAATCTATGAAATAGTAATGAGCAAATTAAATTGAGCAGCCCTATCCTAATACAATGTATATCACCAGGAAAGGGGAACGGTTTCAGAAATTATAAAAATTGTGCAGTGTTTTCTCAAATCTCTAACACAATCAGTGCATGGTTCAATCTGATTGTAGGTCACTTTATTTCATTTTTGTTGTGTGGGTGGAGATCCAGAAAGACATTTTGCTGATGAAAGGAGGTAGAATAGAGGTCAGTGTAGTCAGCATGTGCAATTTTCATTGTATTATGTAATATAGCAAGTGTGTATGACTTAGATTTTGTTTATGGATTAGATGTGCTTATTTCTTTGTACGTGTTCTAGAACAAAGTATGTTGTCTTTCCAGAATATGATTATCTCATCTTATTTGTATTTAACTTTGTGGAACTATTACTGTTTGTTCTATTGAATAAAGGCAGTAAACTGAAATTGACAATACTTTTATTTCTTTAATATAAAAAAGTGAAATACATTTTCTAAAACCATGTAAAAAGACATTCTGGTACTTTTTTGTTTAGCACAGCCTTATGTAGTTGAAGAAAACACGTTTTACAGTATTGTAAAAATGTAGAATGTTTAGGTCGTTTAAAAGAAAAAAAAAAAAAAAACACGAACTTATTGTACCTGCTCAAGGATTACAAATGATGTTCTATGCTGACGGATGACAACACAATTACCTACTCTGGCTTTGTAGTCCGGGGAGATAGATTACAAACTCTTTAAAGATAAATTACTTTGCCTATACTTTATCTGTAGCATTAGTAAATCTTCTAAGCTGGCTTTTCAAAAAACGCATCTGCAAAATTTAGCATAAATAAGTAATAATGGTTTATCCACTAAGGCACAGCACCACTCCTAAATTTTGGACCAAAACATTATTTCAGTAGAAGTATTCAGCCTATATCTTCTAATTGATCCCCGGTATAATAAAACCCAAATTATTTTAGATATACCTTTGTGTTATCCTGTATACACTTTCCCTGTGAACTACCACGAATTGGACTTTTATCTGATGATATTCTTTCAAACACATGCAGGGAACTATTTATGTTTAGAAACACTAAAAGTTGCATTAATAGGCTCTTTGGATTCTTACATGGTTTGGCAGTGTCTTGTTGCCCACAACTGGACCCTGGAACAAAAAAAAAAAACCTGCAGGTAATACCCGCCTCTGCTACCAGCATGCCACAGCTTCCAGCCAGCACTACCAGCAGAATAATAATGAACACGGAGCGACAGGACGCATGTTCCTCAAAAGATTCCAAGAATAAAAATTTGGGTAAGTTCTTACAAAAAAAATCTTTTGCTATGGTCCAATGAGGGACATAGGAACTGGAAACCTTCAAGATGTCCAAAAGCAGTCAACTAAGTGGTGGGCCCAGCCACATCTGAGAAGTCTGCATGACAATCCAGCATCTAAATAAAATATCTGCCCTATATAATAGGACTTAACTCTAATGTACTAACATTTCATTCAAGTAAACTAAAACTTAGGAATTTACCCATGACAGCGGATGTTTCAGCATGTGATTAAAGGGGGGGGGAATGCAAACACCTCCTCTATTGTGATTTTGGCAACTTATGCTTTCCCCAGAAGGCAGCTGCAGTTGGTGCTGTAGAGTCTCGGCACAAACCCTTAGCTAGGGAAGGAAACATTCTTAGGGAACCCCTGCCAATTTGTTGGTCGGCAGACACAGTGATTAAAAGAGATACAAAACTTAGGAGTGCCAAGTCTCCTGAAAAGCAAAACTTTATAACTAAAAGGAATATAGTCTAAATCATTCCTGAGGCACAGTGCTGCCCAACCCTGTGAATCTCCTGTTATTAAGAATAAATACTTAAAACATTTATTGACGGGCTTACAGTTTCACAACACATGGCTTTGCACAGCGTGATAACATTGGGTCACGCATTAATTTTTAAGCAAGGAGTGAAAGCTTTCAGACATTTTAGACATGTCAAGAGAAAGCCTGAGCTTCACCAAAGGGATAATTCTTTAATCACTTTCCTCAATTCTTCTATTGTAATAGGCACCTTCAGAGCTTCCCTGTCTTGGGAAGAGAATGTTGGCATTTGCAAATGAGTTAAATACATGCCAGCCAGCAGAGATATAGCATAATGTTATAGTTTATCTATAATTGTATATTCCATATAGAAGCTACAAAAAGTATCTGCAAGGTCTCTGTTATGGTAAACAAACCATATAGACCACAAATGGAATAAGGGTGCTTTTCATTCACTCATGATGGGCATTGGCCAACAAAAGCTACTCTTTGTGCCAAACTTGTGCAGCATTTGTATAGCATTCCCCATAGAGAGAGAAGTTAGTTGATTTGGTGTGGACTACAGACAGTTCTTCACCCTGCTCCTTCTCTAATGTGTTTGTGTATGAGCTCCAAATATCTGCAATGACATGCATCTTGAAGGAGCAACTCATTAAGTCCCTTTGCGAAGTTATGTGTCAGAGTGATGTGCAGAAACACTGCAGCATAGTCTGAAAATCCTAATTTCTCACTGACCAATCTCTTTGCTGCCACGTTACAAAAGAAGCAATTAGAACAAGCTGACTTGCCATTATAGTATGCAATTAGTTAAAAGGGAATGCCCCATCCATAGTGATTGTTACTTACTCAAAATGCCTTGGGCGCCAGTATCAACACTAAAGTAGTCATAGGGTCTAAAATCCTTGGATTCCACCCTTTCAGTCAGGTCTCTAATTATAACATTGTTGCACCGTTTTCTATTTTCTAAATTATCCTGATGATAAACTAGCTGCTGCAGCATTGCAGTATGATCAATTAGGATCACAGTATATTACGTTTCAGTCCTTCCTTAACCTCCCTGGTGGTACACTTAAAAATACTCATTTTAAAAATGTACTGCCCTCCAGCATAAGCCTTGTGAGCAGATGCCCAGCATCTGCTTCCCCTGGCCTCACGTCAGGGATGCAGATGCTGCCCCGGCATCTGTGTAGCCTGGCGATGCCCGGCATTGCCAGGGGAAGCAGATGCCAGACATCACTGAAGGACGCCACTGGAACCAAGTAACCCCCTGGCAATTCCACCCGAGTGTGGCTCAGGGTTACCGCCTACTGCCAGGGAGGTTAAGTCTGTTAGTTCAGTGGAGAAGGTGCCTTCCATGCAATAATTTTTGCATGTAAAGTTGAAAGGGATGAATTGATCCTAATTGCAGAGTAGAGCTACAGAAAAGCTGTCCACTATCCTGATTCTAGCAAAAAACAGACATTCCGGTAGTACAAGTCAATGTCCAATCCCTCTGAAGGTGGCAAGATAAAAAGAAAGTATCAATATGCTTGTGCCCCTCAACCATAAAGAAAATGGATACGTTTATTAATACTAGCAACTCTGACAATATAAGTGTCACTGAATAAAAAATGGCTAAAAACCTAATGCTTGCTAGAAGTAAAAAGGAGTCAGAACGCATAACAGCTTGCAGAGTAGTTGCAAGGCAGTAGGAGTGCCTATGCTGACCTGTCTACTGGCCAAAGTCTTCAGCAAGTATAGAAAATTCATAATGGGCCCTAAAAGCAAAAATAAATTGGTCTTTGTGGAGACCATGCCTCTAGCTACACAATATTAGGCAGGTAGTTTTAGTGCTTTGGATGATCACAGTAAAGCTCAATTGAGTTATAGGGTTGGTTTAATATCCAATATGTCACAAAACCACTGTAAAAGTTATACCCTTTTACCCTTGGGTCTTTCAATAGTGAATTCTATTGAAAAATCCAAGTGTATACTAACCTTCCTCCAAGGTACTTTTTCACAGCACCCCATCTTATTGTGGACTCTTGCTTGTCAAGAAAATGCTCCTGCACTGATTGCAGGGCAAGTGAGAGGGGTCAGAAACTAGACCAGAGAATAAATTACTGGCTAATAAAGTGGTCAGGCTGAGGTGCCTTGGCGCCCAGTATTCATACACGTGTACAAATATGAGGATGGACAGATCTGTTTATTGAAGTAAAACATATTGCAGCCATAATAAAGCAACTTTTAAAAAGGAGAGAGAGTAGTGCATAAATGGGTTTACATAAAAGACCCACCGTATAACCGAACAGAAATGTTCATTGGTCCCTCAAAACAAACACATACTAAAAAGGACAGGCACTTTTGTATCTAGCTCACTCTTCATAATTGTCCATACAGAATGAATTCCAGCATACAGTTTATATACATATGCACTACCCGATCAATGTAACACTGATGCAGACCAAGGCACACTGCACTTTATAAGGTGATGACAACCAAGATCAGCATAACAAGATGCTTGGTGTGTTTGGCATATTAGGTGGTGCAGTTTTATTAGTGCTCATCTCACGGGATTTAGAATTTGTGCACACTGCGGAGCAGGTGTATATACATTACATGTGAAAGCAACATAGATTAATGCAGCTTTGTAATCGCCTACAACTAAAAGTAGCCAAAAGTATATAAAAAAAAGTCTATGTTATGAAACCATTGTTTAAAATGATATCTTTAAAATGTCACCAAATCTAATAGATTAGTTTGTGCATTAAAAAAACAAAAACAAAACAAAAAGTTAAAATACAGAATTTAAAAATTGCAAAAACATGAGGGAGAAGAACAGTACCAAAATAATACTTCAAATAAATAGTTCATCATTTTGATGAATGTATACATACGTACAATATCCCAGCTATTTAACTGTCCAATAAAGGCATGTCACTGTCCAGAGGTATCGGTGCAAGTTCACATAAATAGAACAAAGTAGCCTCATTGGCCTCCGCCTCAGTCAGGGGCTCTAGACGCACCAATTTACTCTGCGTGGGCTCTGAATCCAGGCTAGATTCTAATAAATTGTCCATATTGTTTGTCTTGACCGATGGGACCTCTGATGTAAAGCCTCCAGTGTCTCCATCCAGAAAAGCCATGAGTGGGTAGGATGTATATTGTACAAGCTGGTGGTCTACAAACAAGCCACAAATAGTTAGAAATATAATAAATGCCTGTGTATGTTTACACTAAAATGTTTTAGTAACTGGCTACTCCTTAGTAGATTTTTCATTCCAGGCAGACATGAAAAGGGGGCATAATTTATTGTCTATACAGTTCCTTCATTATGACTGAAGGGCTTTTATTCAGCAATTACTTGGGCCCCATTACCACTGAGTGCGATGCAGATCCCTGTGCGTCACATCGGGGGCTATGCAATGAGACTGTACAATCAGTTGTAGTTTGAGCTATGTAGTAATTTTGTCATGTACAATGCCACTTGCTTGGGCTCAGCTACAACTCTGTATTAGAGCCAACAAAGCAGCTGATAAACCTTTTTGGGAGAACTATCTATTAATAAACTATTCAGCTATGCAGTAGCTTGTTTTGCAGTTTAGGACACAATGAAGCCAAACATGTTCCAACTATTTAGTGTGATGTTGTCTCTCTACCTAGCATTATTCCACTAAGGAGGAGTATTTAATACATCAACATGTACTAGTGAGTAATAAAATCATGGGTGTAAAATTGTAGTTAAGGGGGGAGGGAAATAATTAGAGCTAATTAAGGTAAACTAGGTAAATATGAGGATGTCATTTCTAATAAAGGAAAAACAAAAATTTAAAAAATGTAGTCTGCTTACAGATGACATTACATATCAATCTGCATATGAATGAAAAAAACTAGATAAAAAAAGAAGAGAAGCTTCTACAGCTGCTAAGGACACATCTAGGCACAAGTTCATTTTATGCATCTTAAGTCAACAACAAACTACAAGAATTATGGGACTAAACTATTGAAACAAACCTGATTTTGCACCATCTGCATTTCCATTTGCTAGTCCTGAAAGAAGTTCACTGTTTTTTAATGTCTCAATTCCTTTAGTTTCCAACTACATCAAAGAGAAAAAAAATATATAGTTATGAGCAAAATGTTTGAAGGCAATACTGGAATGCAGGATATAGAAATGAGAATACTACTTGCAAATGTGTTGATTGTAGATTCCATCCGCAACAAGACCTCTTGATGCAAATATTTGCATTTGAGGCAATAAATAAAATATAAAAGTGATTACACTCTTGTAATATAGAGAGAGTTGTCTTTAACAGACAGTCTGCCATAGCTACCTCCAAGACATGTTGGAATCCAGAGCACCAGAATAGATGACAAGGCTGCAGTGGGAGCATCCATTATGCTAGATACAAGTTACTTGTCTACAACACAAGGCAAAATGTTTGAAGAGAGAACATTTATGTTTCAAACAGAATTCTGAACAACATGAAGTGACAGAACAGGGTTTGATAGCAAAGAACTTCACAAGCCATGCTAAATTTGCCCCGGCTTTCTGGAGTGTATGTAAAGCCAAAATATTTTTCAAAGTTATGAATAAAGTGAGGGAGAATTAGAACCCCTCGGATTGTTGCTGCTATCCAGGACTCTCTTAATTAAGTTTTACTAAAGAGAACACTCTCCCAACAGCAGCACTAACAGTAGTAGAGGAAGGCTTTAGAACCCTGGTCAGATTTGGGTCCTGTTGCAGACTTCCCTCATTTTTTTTTTTATCTAGTCCAAGAAAGCTGTAAAAACCTAATTCTCCCACTCTAGAAAAACAAATTGCCTTGACATACACTTAAATATGTAAAAGACCAAGCATGAACTGTTAAGGCGGCCTGCTTTCGACAATAATTTGAGTTTACAAATAGTTTTCACAGAAACTTTCATGTGCACTGTCTGTTATTAGATAACAAATAACTTCCAGACAAGCGTATTCTCTAAATAGTGTTTAAAATTCCCAGCACCACCATCATAAAAGGAACAAAAGACAAACCCTTTCCTTAAAGCAAAACATGAACATAGAGAGATATGGATCCCATCAATTAATTTTTGGTGATCTGTGAAAGAACTTCTCACCAACAAGTTTATTCCAAGCTGGTAACAAAGAGCTGAAAGCCAGGACACCCAAGCAGCCAGCATTTTTAGTAATGACAGTATACATATTTCCCTCAGTACAGGTTTCCTTTAACTCTTCTAATAGATTTCCATGAAAATCATCTGTGAACAAGGAATAGCAGCCAGAAGATGCACTCTTGCACAAGGCATCCTATAAACAATTCATGTCGGGTTTTACAAGACACAGTTATTTTAAAAACGATAATAAAGGGTGATGCAGTTTTTTTCCTTGTAGCGTTTATTCTAGTTTATAACTCATTATGGGTATATTATCTTACAATATTTTCCAGCTCAGTACTCCAAGAGTGGCGTGCTCCTTAATCAGATGTAAAATGTTGCAACATTTAACAACTACATGCACAGATATAGTACACGTGTTATTGCCAATGTGCCAAGTAAAATAATTGATAGGATGACCGTTTCTCTGCCAATGGAGAATCTTTCATCCAGAATAAAATGTTAGCCACCGTATGTATGAATCTCTATTAAAAACAGCACAGACATAATATGGCTGTCTGCAATGATCTATAAAAAGTATAAACATGATAAGCATAGGATTTCAATATCACTGATAAAGCAAGAATTCTAGCACCCTGGATACACGTAATGTTCACAATGGAACAAGCAAGCTGGCTGATACACAAAATAAAATCCTAATATTATTCAACAATGCAACAAGGATAAATTATATTAAATTTAAAATTAATTAACTATTTAAGTTCACATTTACAAAAATGTCTACAAAACACAGTTTTAATTCCTAAGTGGTGGAAACCCATACTGCAAAATGGCATCGAAAAAAGCCAAGAAATAGTGACACTATCTTAGAATAGTGAACATTATTTCTTGGGAAAACTGGGATACTCAATGATGGACCCTCTGTCATAGTTCAGCTTCTGAGAGATCCAATTGTTTGATAAAACCAGGAAAGGTGAAAAGTTGCAGTCATTTTGTGAGTAGTGAATAGTGAGTTATTACATCTATTTACTGCCCCGAAGTTTTACTTTGGTTCGTTTGCACCTATGAGTTCAGATTTAGTTACAAAGAGGAAATCAACTTCAACAGAGAAAACAAAGCTCAGAAAACACTTGCTGAAATGATCTGCTCACTAAATCTTACTAACAGATACTGTCTATATTCACCAAGAATTTAATGAATTAAAGTGAACACAGAATGATATGGCCATTCTGTCTTCACTGCCCACTGATGCACCCAGTGAAGAACACAGAAGTCAGTATCCATTATGAGAAGCATACCTTTGGGCCATTAAGAAAGTCAGAAGGACTCATTTGCACATTACTGGAGAATATCTGGAAAAGGAAAATTGTAGATAATGAAAAAAAAATAAAAAAAAAAATAAAAATAAAAAAAAAGGATTGTTGGGGCAATATCCAAATACCAAAGTCACTTGTTACAGCACACATTGGTATTCTTACCAACACTGAATTAAAGCAACCATCCTCTGAAACGGAAAAACACAAGTAAAATAGGAAGAATGCTCAAACTATTGGCAACAGACTCTTGATACTTTTACTACACAACTAAAATCCACAAATGTCTTCTAAAGTAAAAATAATGAATAGTAATTTCTTAACTGTATGAGAAAAATTCCATCACCGGTAACTTCAATAAATATCTCATATAAAACAATTATTTGTGAAACATTTTAGAAAACTTTGAGGCTACGGTGCAAAAGAGAATACCCTAGAATGTTAAACGTCTGCTGCACAGACCTAACTTTACTTCACTTGAGGAACTTGTACATCTGATAAAAATAGTTTTTAATATATTTTTTGTATAATGTTTTTTGAGCAGGTAAGAAAACAGCTGCTGTCTCTTTGACAAATTTTAGGGTATGTCATAAGAAAAGTTTTTGGCACTTCCTCTCTACGTTCTGTACGTCTTTCTACGTTTTGTACATACATTCTAAATAATGTTTAAATATTACTTGTAGGGATTATTACAGTTCACAACATCACAATACTCCCCCTAAAAACGTCTCATTTTCTCTTCAGAATGCTGATGCCACCTTTGGTTAGGTACCAACCAAGGTTGGCATCTAAACCAATGTCTGTTAACATTCATGAACTAATACAATGGTGTAAAGAAGAGTTGGCCAAAACTCCTCCACAGAGATGTAAAAGCATGAGACTTCAAGGTTATAACTGCTAACGGTGTTTACAGACATTGAGGTCTACCTAGAGATGACAGGACCACATACATCCTGGCAGTAGTCTTTATATTCGTGGCTGTGTTTTATTCACCTTAGATGGGAGGAATGATTTCTTGGTATACAGAAGACCCAGATTACAATTCTCCAATTAGGATTAATGATGCAGACCTTGGCAAGGCACAGCCCTTTAAAGAGTTATAAAACACATTTGAAGAAAAGCCATTTTTTTTGCTCAAATATTTAGTGGCTGTACACTAAGACACATGAAAAATGTATATTTGCAAGATTGTAATTCACTGAAAGACTGGATTTATACAGTTATTTTGTGACCCGAGACCGAACCACATAATCCACTATCAAGTTGTAACTCCATTCATTACACGGCTTGGTAAATAAAGGATATATTATTTGTATTAACATTAACTAGTTTATGTAAGATTTACTGGCATCCAACACAAAACAGACCAAAAAGGCGCTTACATGTAAAATGTTCTAAAACAGAACAGATCTGTTATGGTGGTACCAAAGAGTATAATCAGAAAAAAAAACCCCAAAAACCATAACGTGGCTGAAATACAGAAATACCTGTGCACTGTACATAGACACACACACATAAAAAACATTGGTAATCAAAAATGAAATAAATGGTTTCGTACATCTACCAGGAGATCTCGGTCTATGCTGAACTGACGTCCAGACAATAACGCTTTGAATTCTTCTAAAGTGCAGTCGATGCTGTCTAAATAATCCAGCAGTTCAACTCTGCAAACAAAGTTGAAACAAAACAAAGTTGAAAATGTTAAAAGCATGCACATGATGGCCTTTGGCAGACAACCACCCTAGGTAAATAATAAATTCTACTAACTTTCCAAGAAGATTAATATTCTGAGAAATGACGCCGCTCTCATTCAGAATGGAATCCATCATGGTGACAGGGTCTTCTGTGGAAAGCGAGGACTGATTATTAAGCTGAAGGGGACCACAGATCAGTGGGCTTGAGGTGTCGTCTCGAACTGGGCTCAGTGGACCACCCACTACTGCATTTTTATCTTCAGACATAACCGAGGTATCTTCATCCTCCATATCATCTTCTACAATTACGATTTCAGGTGAAAGCCGGTGACTGGGAGAAATTGAATAAAGATGAAGTCAATTCTAAGTAGTAGTAGTAGTAGTAGTAGAAACCACAAGACAATGTGCCTAAAAAGCATATGGTAAAGACTCCATTAATTAAACGACATGGATTAGTAGGCTCTGCAGCATCAAACCCTTCTATGTGTATTACATTCTTGCATTTTCAACTGCATGCTGTAACTCTGTTAGAAACTTAACTGTTTCACAAAGTGGGTCACTTTAAAATTACAAGTTCAAGTCTTCTTATCTTCTATCTGGTCTTAGGACAGAACTAAATACGCAATATGGCTAAAGGCTTGTGGACACCTTAAGTTCACACCTATAGAAGCTTGTTTACAATCCAAAATCACATGGCTTTTGCAACTATTTTCCTATGGCCTTAACAGCCTCTCCTCTTAGGAAATCCTACAGAACCTGTACTAATTCCATTTGTGAAGTCAGATACAGATGCAGGAATAGAAGACCTAGTCTTCAATTAAGTTCTAAGAATCATCCTAAATGAGTGTATTAGGGTTGAGGTCAGGTAGAAGTAGAAATGGATTTACAAATTTGCATTTTTGTTTATTTTCTACTGAAATCATTGTATGTGTTAAAATGTCACAGCTCAAAAATACCTCCTGACTGGAATTTTGTATTGCATTTTGACACAAACTGCACTGCAACACACATTAATGCATCTCAACACTTGTTTTGATGCATTTATATTAGGTTAAAAAANACCTTAAGTTCACACCTATAGAAGCTTGTTTACAATCCAAAATCACATGGCTTTTGCAACTATTTTCCTATGGCCTTAACAGCCTCTCCTCTTAGTACAGGTTCTGTAGGATTTCCTAATTCCATTTGTGAAGTCAGATACAGATGCAGGAATAGAAAACCTAGTCTTCAATTAAGTTCTAAGAATCATCCTAAATGAGTGTATTAGGGTTGAGGTCAGGTAGAAGTAGAGATGGATTTACAAATTTGCATTTTTGTTTATTTTCTACTGAAATTAGTGTATGTGTTAAAATGTCACAGCTCAAAAATACCTCATGATTGGAATTTTGTATTGCATTTTGACACAAACTGCACTGCAACACACATTAATGCATCTCAACACTTGTTTTGATGCATTTATATTAGGTTAAAAAAAAAAAAAAAAAAAAAAAAACAGTAGATTACAAGCACAATCCTTCACTGGTAAAATAAAACTTGGAATAAAATAAATAGCTTGGAAAGTCTACATAATCTTGGCTATAAAATGTATACATAATTTTACATTCTGCAGAATGCAAACATGTTAAGTAGCATTTGACTCTAGCGTATAATAAAATAATACACCTAAATCAGTAGCCCGCTATCACAGCATACACCTCCCAATGCCTGCTCACGATTAGATTTTTTTTTATTAAAAAGCCCAAAAACACACACACCAGATTAATGTCCCTGGTCCTTCCTGTTGGACCTTAAATACAATAGGGCGGACTTACTGCTTGCAGGGGCTAGTGTTTCTGTTCTGCCTTCTCGCTAGCAGAACTATGAATGTCCTGATGCACAGGTCAGATCTTATGATGTGAATGTGAGCAGGCTCAGCAGCAGTGAACTTAAACACTGCTTTAGGGGGTAAAACCTGTAATTCCTTTACAGTGTATTTCTGTTATATCAATACAGTTTGAAATATTTCCAACTTTCCCACAATATTTTCCACTTACTTTATGGCATCCGAAGAATGATCAGAATTTTCAGGTGTGAGAACATTTCTCTTGTCTTCTTCCTCTACATTGTCAGTTATATCATAAATTACTATATCATCTGAAATCTCTCCTCTGTTCATGCCTTCACCCCTATGAGTGACCTGTAAAATATATATGTAGATATTTTTATAAAGTACACAGTAAAGTATATATATGAGACTACAGTTTGCTTTTAAAGTATACAGGCCAAAACCATGCCTTCTACAACTATGTACTGCATACTTATAAATTAAAGATAAAGTTGTTTAGGTACAGTAACAGACATGTTTTGCACAGCTAATTGACCTCATACCAACTGTAAAACATGATGGTGGTGGAAAGATTATGGTTAAGGATGGCTCTGCTGCTTCAGGATCTAGGCACCACTGGAATTTTATGGAAATGTTGTGGGTAATCTGAAATCAGCTTCTGTGTTAACTAGACTGCTGCTGTATATAAACTGCCACTTACTGACCCTCACAGATATTAAAACTGAAATCACAAAGTATTTCAGACCCATGGACCTCACAGAAGGAAAGGATATATATGTGAAGTCTTGGACCGATTCTTGTAGCTTGCTAGCCCTTGGTTAGGCTTCTCCGTTTTGCTGTAGAACACCAAACAGTTTCCTGGAAGAATTGTGAAAGTGGATAATATGGGAGCCCCACACCACTGGCTATCAAGTCCAAGAATATCTTTACTGGCTTCACATTACAAAAAAACAGCCAACATGTTACAAGGGGCTAGAATACCTTCTTCTGCCCTGGTAAGTAACCTTCTCCATGCTGACAAACCCTATCCTCGATGTTGCAGACATTATTTATTATAATGATGTGTATCTGGACACATCCCAAAAAGGGTGTTGTTTCCTCCAAAATGTTTTATCACCTGGCAGCAAAAATATTTTCTGGGAGAACTAGTTACTACTAATATGTCTAAAACTAATAACCGTTTTAGTGAAAATCACCAACACAACACAACACAAAGGAAGATTTTACAAAAACTTACATGGTGTTTGTCTTCAGCCGTTTCTTTAACTATTGTTTGCAAAATGTTGGATTTTGGAGGACTCTGTGTGTTAAGAAGTAAAGGCCTAAAATGGAAAAAACAAAAACGGTTTTTAATATTTTGTGTCTACATAATTACAGGTTCTACATTCAAACATAGACGTTTATTACTTACTTTTTCCTCTTTAAACTCACTAATCTGTTATTCTGTACCAAGGTCACAATGAACTGTACAATCTGCCAATGATAAAAAAAAAAAAAAAAAAAAAAAAGATTTCGTTAGATTAACCTTAATTTTCTGCACGACAGGATCTATATTTGAACAAACTAATCATTATTAGTTTACACTGCAATTACTATATACTGCCAGCATAAGTGGGAGCAGCAATTATATGTTACGATTTATAGTTGCCCCTTCCCAGTTTTTAGGTCTCAGGTAGCCTGAAGTTAAATGCACAGTCATGAGAAAAAGAAAGAAAATTCTAACATTTTACATATCAGGACATGCACAAATCATCTGGCACTAAAAATTATTTACATTTTTAAGTCAACACTACATGATTCAATGGTCTGCAGAACCACTGTTAGCAGTAATACCTTGCAGTCTCATGATTATTGTTTACATCCCTGTGGAGGAGTTTTGGCCAACTCTTCTTTACACCATTGTATTAGTTCATGAATGTTTACAGACATTGGTTTAATATTCATAGGTTCTGTCACAGCACTTTTTCAATTGCGTTGAGAACTGGACATAAAAGGCAATACGACACCTTATTTCTTTTTTTTCCTTCAGCCATTCAAGTTGTAGATTTGCTGGTTTGTTTGAGACCATTGTCCATTTGTATGACCCAACTTCAGCCAGGTTATAGCTGTTGCGCAAAAGCTAAAAATTACTATTTCTCATGACTGTACGTGCTGGCATCTTATTGCCCAAATATATTTCTTGTAGTTTACAAATGTGTTATAGGTATAGTTTAGGATTTTAGGATGCTACCTTCAGTGGCACCTTAATACCAGTGTTCAACTATAATATAATATATTAGTTTGCAAAAATATCCTAAAATCATTCATAGAGAATTTTGATAAAACCATTTGCAAGATAAATCTCTGAGAAAAATAATGTGTTGGTGTGTGTAGAAACAGTGTCCATCCAACCAAAAAATGAAATAAAAGTGTCTGTAGGTATTTCAGATCACAATGCAGCAATTACCGAGCAATGGCTTCATGAATGCTATGAAGCCCTAGGACCTGTTCCCAGTAGTGCTGCCTTAACACACAAAATTATGCTTTAATGTGCTAGGCTGATATTCATTATTGCCACTCCACACATACCATACTAGTGTACTGCAACAAACAACATGTCCAAATGACATTGCTCTCCTAACAAAAACAGCTGCCAGGCAACAGCAATCAGTAGGATGCACCTACTCTTTCAACAAATAGTACCAATCATGCACAGATGACATTGTTTTAAAGCCCATGTAAAGACACAGGGCACAGAATATTCACAGAAAGTGTAAAGGATTACCTTCCGAATAACTTGTTGCTGCTGGGAGTGTTTGGTGCGCAGATCACTTATTTCTCTCCACAAAGCTTCATTTTCCCTATGAATAAATAATAAAAATAATTATATATATATATATATATATATACACACACACACACACACACACACACACTATATATACACATACACACACACACACACACACACCCTATAATTCATTTATTAATCTCACATTTTTGGTATACTACTTTGCTAAAACTGTTGAATAAGGTCTGTGTCCCAATAGAATAGAATATATCCCTTATATATCCCTAATGTAGACAAATTCATCTGAAAAGGGTTGACAGGTGTGTAGAAGAAAGATTCAGATCAGGGAGAAGCGCAGGAAGCATGCACCTTTTGTGTGGGGTCATGTTGGAGGGCCTGAAATATGTGTGGCACCCAAGAACCCTAATGAATCATAAGCCCATGCAACCAGCATACAGTTTTTAGCTGCAAGACTGATTTGGACATTGCATTAAAAAGGTGTATAATATATCAAATGTGTTAAACTCACATACTGAAACATTACAAATATAATGTAAAATGTGATTGCCTAAACACAGGGTTCTCCCCAGGCCCTTTTAGCTGGGTGCACCACCCAGCACTTTTCAGCACCCACCGGCTGTTTTTGGGTGGTTACTAAAGAGTTTGGTCACAATACAGGGGCTGCCACCCACCTATAATTTCTTCCCACCCAGCTTAAAAAAATTTCTGGGTTGAGCACTGTAAACACAACAACTTCATTATTCATAACCCACAAAAACATCACAAATCAATATAAGAAGCATTTATTACAATTTCCTATATACAGTGCAGGCTTGTAATGCATCCTAAATATTGGACAGTAATTACCTTTTCAATGAAAAAAGTCTTGAATCAATAGTATCTTGCTTCATCTGCACTTTTTGAGCACTGTTCAAAATTTTAGAAATATCTTCCTGTCTCACTTTAGCTTCCTCAGGTCTTGTGGAAGATACCTGCCAAAATAAACATTATCAAAATTACATGAGCAAGTCCATTTCTTCTTACAGAAATAGCTCTTTTCTGCACCATCCCAGTTCTTATTATTGCACAGTATTTATATAGCGCCATTACGCAGCGCTGTACAAAGTCCATAGTCATGTCACTAACTGTCCCTCAAAGGAGCTCACAATCTAACGTCCCTACTATAGTCATATGTGGTTAATGTAGTCTAAGATCAATTTAGGGGGGAAGCTAATTAACGTATCTTCCGGAGTACCCGGAGGAAACCCACGCAGACACAGGGAGAACCTGCAAACTCCATGCAGATAGTGTCCTGGCTGGGATTCGAACCTAGGACCTAGCACTGCAAAGGCCGGAGTGCTAACCTCTGAGCAGCTCTTGTACAGCTTTAGGTCCGCTCACAATACAGATTATCGTCATCTTAAACCAACTTATCTGATCAGATAAAAATCTCCTCTGAACTTTGTTCAGGAGGATGTTAGGGATCTCCCATGTTGGATTACTCAGGCTTGAGCACTTCAATTGGTATCATATTATTAAATAACAAAGAGTGTTTGACACCCAATACTTGTCCTCCATCCCAAAGAACAATCTGCTCAACAAAAAAACTGAGAAGCCGGTTTGTACAAATAATCATTTCTAAACTGTCCTCGGAAATGATCATGAATGATAGTTTTGTGCAATTCATTTCCTGTTAACATAGCCAGGGGTATATACTTTCCCTACCTGACAGAGCTCTAGCATGTACAGGAGACAATTAGGCACAAAGCCGAACTGTGCTAAAGTGGAAGTGGGCCTACTATCCATGTATTACATAAGTCAAATTATTTCAGGGATTTAAAAAAAATAAAAGGAGTTTGCTTAAACTGTGTCAATTTAGAGTTTAGCTCACTGAAAGGTTACAGAAATTTAAGGAAACCCCTTACCTTTCTTTTGATATTTTCCAGTAACTCGTCTTGCCCGTGAATGAAGAAAGGATGCTGAAATTCAACGGGTCCATCTCTCTCCTGCTTCACAATTCCAGAGTCAACATGGACTACCTTTCGAAAACCATCTAACAATAATAAAATGATTGTTGTTAGATACTATTCATAAGCTACGTACATAAAAACAGGAGAACATTTATATCCTCTATCTTTGTCTGCTAAATGGAATTGGTCACTATTACAAGTCTGTGTTTAGGGGCAGCCAAAAGACTGAACTGGCATCATTTGGCAGCCACATTTTAGTTAGCTATAAAGCCAAACTTATGATGCTTGGGACACACACACAGATCCCCCATATCAGCCTGGATGATCCCGAGTAACTAGTTCTTTTATTGGCAAGATGGAAATTGTGAAAAGCTGGTTGGAGGAAGGAGTTTAGCATTTATTAGATTACATGGGTTAGGATCAAGAATCTCTTTATGCATCTGTCTATCCCAGATTTTACTCAATCTAAAAAGCATGAGAAGCAACAAAAGATCCACAAAACATTATCTTGTCTCAACATGATATCAGCTGTATTATGACCTTTTACCAGTCTGTACACTTACACATATTTAGCTGCCTCACAAAGCTGGCCATGTTATTGTGCTTGAAGTACTTGGGAAGGATTTCTTTTGCAAACCGTTGCTCATCAAGGACCAAGAAACTCTGACCGTTCTAAATTAAAACAAAAAAATAGTTTACAAAAACTTGGACACAATTTACAGCCAAAAGACAATTTTTTTAAATCTGGTTAAAACTTGGACAGAAAAAAGTGCTTTATGCCTCCTATAATTTGATGAAACAACTGCCCCATGTATAGCTACATATGTCACTGAGTAATGCAGAAGAGGATTTGTCAAACTAGCCGCGTCCTTTTATTACTAATCACTTGTATCCCACGGTTCTGCTGTTAGTCATTCAGGCTATTTAAATGGAGGAAAGTACTCACTCTGCTATTTAGAATCATTGCGTGTCCCACACTAAATATAAATCAGACAAAGCAAAGGAGAGACTTGCTCGAAGTGATGGGAAAGAAAGTTATAGACAAGCGTGTTAAAGGTAAAGGATACAAGACCATCACCAAGCAGGCGGATGTTCCTGTGACAATTATAAGAAGATAAATGTTGATGGGTCTGTAGCCAACTTCCATGGACAAGGCCACAGGAAAAAAAACTGACCCCAGAATGGGCAGAAAGTGGGAATGGTAAACATAAAATCCCAAGACAACTTCCAAAAATATACAAGTTTAACTCAAGGGACAAGATCCAACAGTCCCTGATATCCATTCTTCATTTTTTAAGTAAAAATAAGTCTAAAAAAATAAAAACCATGAAAAAGCCAGGCTGAAATTGACTGAAATGCATATTAGGTCATACTGTTATGAGACCATCCTTTGGACAGATGAGACATACATGGAGCAGCTTTATATCCACAGAACACTATACCCTTCCTACTCCAAACAAACAAGAGCGTCGGGTATGTTTTGGGTGCTGCTTTGTTGCCCTGCCATAGGGTGCCCCAAGTCTATGCAGGGACAATGAAATCTCAAGACTGTAGGGACATTCCAGAGCAAAATGTACAATCTAGTATCAGAAGGTTGCCCGAGTTGAAGGTCAAGGAACAAGATAACCCCAAAACACTCAATACTACCTTCTATAACCCCTGATTTAAATCCAATTGAAAGAAATGAGCCATTCAGCCTGGAGAAAGCACCTTCAAACCTGACACGGCTGGAGAAGTCTGCTCAGAAAGAGTCAACCAAACTACCTGATGACAGATGAAAATCTTGGTTTCCTTGGACATGGAAGATTCTCCACCAGACAATGCAGTCCAACAGACCCCTATGTCACGCGAAAAAAAAAAAAATAAATACTGCAAGCAACTGAATCTCTAAAGCATTCCACCTTTCCCCCTTAGGAGCCATTCCCAGTGGCATGTGCAGCTCTATCAACCTGGAGATAGACTGCGAGTTCGCCAAACGCTCCATTGGCAAAGTGTCCCCAGCACAAGAATTTTACAGCCCTAATTTTCCACCCCAACTCCATGATTGTGTATAAATGTAGTTGGGATGTTAGAATGTGAGCTCCTTTGAGAAGGACAAGTGATGCAAAGAATTCTACTCACGTCAAGGAGCTGTGTGATGTATAATAAATATAACACGCTTGTAAAGGAGATCAATAGGATGCTCTATAAACAAAGTGGTAAATGGGGAAGTACATGAAGTTTTGTTCTATTTAGTCACTTTTGCACCTCTTAGGATGTCTTTATGCACTTTTACTGGCAATGAATGGCATGAAATGAGAACTAAATACAGGCATGTTTATGGGTATCCAGCTAACTTAACCCACAATGTCTACACAAATGTTGTTAAACCTGTTCTTACCAAGAACTATGTGTACATTTTATGTATATACAAATATGAAGGCTGATTTGTATTTAAACCCCAAGGTCTGACCCTTTGGAGTGAGGAGTTTTTGAGAAAACTTATTTTGTATATAATAAAGAAAATAATATTTCCCTGCTCCCCAGCACACAGGGGTCAGCAGAAGGAATTGGGATCAGACATCCAACATACCTAGCAATACCAGGTGTAACACATGCTGAAGATCTCTCAGCGAGTTCTCTTTCTAACCCAGTCGAGTTCTGCATAACCGGTACAAGTTATCAGAAGTTTCCTAGGCTGGTATGTTTTCGATTTTCAATATAGCAACATAGAGGCAAATATTTACATTTTTCTGAGTTTATTTTATTTTTTTTGCATTGTCTATATTGTAAACACTGTCCAATAAAGTGGAACTTTTTTTCTATATACCCTTTTTGAAAGTCCTGATCAATGTACTTTTTGCACCCAACTAATCCTGCGCTGTATTGATTTCTGTCTTCTTTGCACTGCTCCCCCTTATATCCTGCGCTATGACGTCTCCCGATCTCGGTCTGTACATATATGAGATCAGGCAATGTTTTTGGACATGGCCCTCGAATGTAAACAGAGCCAACCTCACTCATGTGTGAGATTCAGTAATGAGGATATTTACCAGCAACTTCCACTTTGCGTAAACTTAAGTTTTTGTGTAAGAGTTGACATATCAGTTTATTATTATTACAGAGGCTTCTACCTGCTAGAGCCACCTAACCTATTACATGATTGTGGTCCATGTGTGACCTCATAATAACACAGCCAATCAGGTTGCAGGCTCAGATCTGGAAGAAGAGCAGAACAGGTAGTCCCTGCCTAAAGGACATCTGACATACCGACGACTCCTAGATATGATCAGAGATTTCCTTAAGCTGCGTACACACGTCAGATTTTCCTCGCCCGATAAATGGCATCGGCCAGATATCGGGCGATAATCTGGCGTGTGTACAGTCGGCGTCGTTCATCGTCCGTGGATCCGTCCTGGCGGATCCACGAACGATGAACGACGAGCGATCCTAATGCAAGGGAAGGGGGAGAGCGCGCAGCAGGGTGCCGCTCCGTCGCTCTCCCCCTCCCCTCTCCATAGAGCAGAACGGTGCTGTATGTACAGCATCGTTCATGCATCATGTAGTCCTTTGTCGTTCCAATGACAAAAATTGCACGTGTGTACGCAGCTTTACAGAGGCTTGATGGGAGGAGGGGACAGTTTGCATGATTTGCGGAAGAAATCTTTTGCTAAACACAGCTGAGGTTGTAGGTGATCTTAGGGGGCTGAGCTGATCTTGTAACTTTAATGACCACCTCCCATCAAGCCTCTGTCAGGAAATCTCCGTTCATATCTAGGAGTCGGCCGTATGTCAGATGTCCTTTAGTCAGGGACTACCTGTTCTGCCCTTCTTCCAGATCTTGTAACTTTAATGACTAAGACAAACTCTGCAGTTGTTTCTTTTAGCATAATAAAGCACAGCTTGCTCCAGAAGTTAATGAATGTTTAGGTTCCATTTTGTTTTGCTTTGTTTGTGATTAACTCACAGTGAGGAGGGGATCAGCCATATACACACCATACATACATATATACCATACATACATATACACACACCATACATACATACATACATATACACACACCTATGTACATTACACTCTATCACTCCTGATGAAGTGTTCCCATGGGGTTATGCAGGGCCTGTTGGGGTGTCATTACAACAAATGTCTGATCTCTCAGGTGTCACCAATACACAATACCATGGTGACACATTGGGGACAATGATATAACTATGTGGGGCCCAGTATTAGGCTGGGTGAGAACTCTGTGAAGAATGTTGAAGTGACAATGAGAACATAGCACAGCGGCCACACACACAAAGCTTGGCAGTGCCATCATCTCTGCACCTGGGCCTCCGCCACAAGATGGAAGCCGTGCCAACGTGCACACAGGGCATGGGGCGGGTACCTGACTCCATGCGATGAACTCGTTGGTGTCCGAGTCCTCCACCAGCGTCCATAGTTTGCTCAGGAAAGCCGGTACGTTCGAATTCTGCTTCATTGTCCCCGAGCTTCGCCGTCCACTACACAGTGCTATCCGGCCGCACACAGCAAGGCTGAGGTACTGCGCGTGCGCATACTGGGCACCACGCCCATCTTACGTTACGCCACGCCCATCTTACACTACACTACGCCCATCTTACACTACGCCACGCCCAAAGAGCTTGACGCTTCATTGCTGTACTGATTTACTTTACATAACGGGTGGAACCTCACGTGTAGGCACAGGTGGGAGGCGTGTTCTGGACGTCTGCCAGAGCTGATTGGACGGGGGTCTTGATGCATAGTGGGTCTGTGACCAGTTATATGGCTCGGATTCAGAGTATGCAGCCAATAGCTATTGTCCTTATGTATGAAGGCTGTTCTATTTATAGCCGTGTTGGAGTCTGGCTGCAGAATATTATCACCATGTACACTGCAATTATGTATTACTGATCACATTTACAGACTGTCAGCTGTTCTTGGTTTATATGGATCGCCCATAATTATGTGAAGATCACTAATATTACCATACACAGGGGAGAGAAAATAAACATAAAAGAAAACAAAATGAAATAGTAGTGCAATAATTATGAAAAGATAAAGTAGAACTTATTAAATTTAAAGATCTGCTTACACTATGTGATCCTCTCCCCTTCACAAATCATCATAATGTGTGTATCACGACATGGTAGCTTGCCTAAAGTCTTTGTGGTCTGAACTTACATGCAGGTTGGGCCTGGTCAGTGCAGGGACTGGGCCACACAATGTGGAGCTAGACAGGATTCCGAAAAAAGACACTAGGAGCACCGACTAACATGATTCCAGATAGGAGACATCAGCACCCTCAGAAGGTGTGGGAAAGCAGTCCCAGGTCCGTTGGAGTGTTGGGGTTTCCCCGTAGGAGCAGGACTGTTCCCCCTATAATCTGACATGCTGCAACCACTTGGCAATAAGGCAAAATAACACTAAATACCACATGTCCAATAGTTCTCGCCTGATATTCATGTCAGGGCTGATATCGGGCGAGAATCTGGCATGTGTACAGCGCCAGTCGTCCATCATCCAAAGGACCGTCCTGGCAGATACACGAATGATGGACAACGAACGATCCTAATCCCCCTTTCTCGTTCATGCATCTTGCAGTGCTAGTCATTGGAAAGGATGGTGAAAGATCCTTTCCAACGACTATTATTGCACTTGTGTATGCGGCTTAAGGGTAAGAGGCCAGGCCTAAGACCCACCAAACACATGTGAATAGGGAGCCAAAGGCAGGAACAGATCATTGCTTGTAGTTCTACAGGGTTCTTTGTAAAGCAGAAATTGTTTTTTTGTCAGATGGGGGAAGCTATAGCCAGGTGGTTAAAAAGTGTGCGAGTCAACACATTACAAGTTTATCCAGTTGTTCGTGTCATAGGTGTCCAGTAGCCCCTATGATTACAGCGCCCCTATAATTTTTACCAACTTTGTAATGCCCGTCCTTTAGCACCATTTTTCCATCATCTCTCTATTATTCCCAAAATGTCCATTGTCTCTTTAACAAGAACCAGTTTCCCACGTTTTGTCAAGAATCACTTGTAGTATTGTAATGGTGGAATCAATGTGGTGTAATAATTTAAACTTAGTTCACATTTACAATAAAGAACTGATTCCATAGCAATGACAAGTGGTTCTAATTCAAGTCTACGGAGATAACTGGGGCAGGGGTGTCCAAACGTTTTGCAAAGAGGGCCAGATTTGGTGAGGTGAAAATGTGTGGGGGCCGAACCACTAACCAGGGTTAGTGTGGGTGTGGTCTGCATGGGTCCCACAAAGCACACGCCCACGAGGGGGTGACGTGAGGGATTCCCTGTGCAGGTAGTCAGGTGACAGTGCGGCTCCCTGCAGAACACATTCTTGGAATCAGAGTGGGCGTGGTCCGTGCGGGTCCTGCACAGCACACGCCCACTATAATGACATTGGGGATTCCCTGTGACGACAGAGGCTGCGGGCGCACTTTGGACATGTCTGGTCTACTGCCTTAAAAAAGGATAAAAAACATTGCTTTCCTTCCAACTACCTGTGTTCTCTAAAAGTCTTCAGGGACAGGGAAAGTGATAATGCAATGCCAACAACTCTGGACCTGGTGCTTTGTGGATAACTGGTCAGAAAAAATCAGAAAAGAATCTGAAAAGTACCTTCCGCATAACCCAGTACCTAAAAATCACTTTTAGGCTATCCCCACGGCATTCAGTCCAGCAGTACCAGCTGCACATAATTAATGTAGGTGTGTAATTTTTCATTTTTTTACTTTATTCTTATTAAACAATTAGCTGATTACCCAGCATTGCCCGGTATTTTTTTATTGAAATCTTATATTATACAGGAAAAGGAATCAAATAAAGCTATAGTGATTTTCTTGTCTATGGTTTTGTTTCATTTTTTTGCCTTTGATTACACTCGGCCAATTGCCTTACGTTTTCTGGAAGGCGTTATTACAGGCCAGAAATTTGTAAAGAAGACCCAAAAAAAGTATGAAAAAATATAAGCCAAAGGCACACTGAGCAATACATTCACACATACATGCAAATATACCTGACATATACCACAGCGCTGTAGAAAGATGACTGGTGCTCTCACATGAGTCTGAGTCATATGTCTAGCAATTTAGGTTTAAACATCTCGAAGCGTTTCTGAGTGATGACATACATACATCCAAATATAGCTCTGACATATAGCACAGCGCTGTACAAAGATGACTGGTGCACTCACATGAGTCATATGTATAGCAAGTTTGGTTGAAATGTCTCCATGCGCTTTCGAGTAATGGTGGAACTTACACACACATCCAATTTTATTTAGCTCTGACATATACCATAGTGCTGAACAATGAAACACTAAGCTAGACCCATCAGACTCTGTACTGAGGAGCTGACACTCTAATGTCCTCCCACAGTCACACACTATTATTATACATGTATATAACTCTGATATATACCACAGCCCTGTACAAGGATCAGCGGAATCATATGTCTAGAAAGTTTGGTTTAAATGTCTTGATGCGTTTCCGAGTGATGACATACATACAAATATAGCCCTGACATATAGCACAGTGCTGTACAACAATGACTGGGGCACTCACATAAGTCTCAGTCATAAGTATGGCAAGTTTGGCTGAAATGTCTCCATGCGTTTTCAAGTGATGGTGGAACATACACACATACATCCAATTTTATATAGATATAGATTTATATAGCTCTAACATATACCATAGTGCTGTACAATGAAACACTGAGCCAGTCCCATCACTCTCTGTACAGAGGGCTGACACTAATGTCCCCCCACAGTCACACAATTTTAATATACATGTATTTGGCTCTAACATATACCATAGCACTGTAAAAAGATCAGCCGTGTCATATGTCTAACAAGTTTAGTTTATATGTCTCAAATAGGAAAGGTAATTAATTACTTAGGCACTAGGGACAAGCACTACAGCTAGTGTGCACTAAAAAGGATCACGTGTACCACAATACCTTTTTAACATTTAGGATTAA
Source organism: Pyxicephalus adspersus (assembly GCF_032062135.1). Classification (NCBI taxonomy): domain Eukaryota; kingdom Metazoa; phylum Chordata; class Amphibia; order Anura; family Pyxicephalidae; genus Pyxicephalus; species Pyxicephalus adspersus. Next base: position 84,381,827 of record NC_092861.1, on the reverse strand, counting down.
CATGACTAAATCTCTATTTTATACCAGCTTTATAAAATGTCATATCATTTTAGGATTGGATAAGATTATCTTACCATTGGATAGTTAAACATACGGTATGTAAAAATGTATTGTACTGTATATTGTGTTTTAGAGGGCTGATACTGAAGGAGTGCCTTAATGGAGGAGGAAGGCTGGAGTTTCTGCTTCTGCTTTTTATTTTTTAAAACTTTGCTTTCTCTCACAATTCCTCAAGCACTTTCATCCTTCCAACACACACACACACACACTGGAAAAGTGATACTTATACAAGTGGTTACTGCTGTTAATTTACCAATAATTTCATTATTCCCCCACCTCCTCGATTGTAAGCTCTTCTGGGCTGGGTCCTCTAGTTCTCCTGGGTCACTGTCTGTCATTTGCAACCCCTATTTAATGTACAGTGCTGCGTAATATGTTGCCACTATATAAATCCTGTTTATTAATAATGATATTAATTAATACCCATACACCTCAGACAATTCTGCTTTCCTTCCCCTTATTTAAAGGAGTTGAAATTTGCCACTTTCAAATCATGTGCAAATACCAATTGTGGTGTCAACCGATAGCCCTTGACAATTTGATTGTAATCTGTGTAATTCATAGTTGCTTGCACAGCTTCCCTCTTTCTCATTTTGGCACAGATCTTTAAATGTTTCAGATAAGGAATTGTAGATAGCAGCTCTTCCACCAGCAGCTATTCCATGGGCCCTACAGCTGAGCTTTTGTTGGGGAAGGGGTGATGTAAATCAAACCTGAACAGGGAATAAAATAAGTGCTGTCCATTTCTCTCCTCATCTGTCATTTCACTTGAATGTACCTATACTCTTCACGTCACATTTGCCTTTTATGTATGCATGTGACATTTGTATTTTTTTTATTTGCTATATATGCTGATCAACACCCTCAAACATGCCTTTAGTGATGAACATTTGTGACTCCCAATTCAAGCACCCAAAATCTCACCACACTCCAAACTGTGTACACCAGAGATAGGCAAACTCCAGCCTAGCCAGTATTCCAGTCCAGCCTAACGACCCCGTCATTCATTGTTGGATCTGGCCTAATTGAATTTTGGCGTTATTGCGAGTTCCCGCACAGTAACCCCAATTACTATGCCTAAAGAGCAGTAACAACGTGCAGCTACCAGTCTCTGGGAGGTTGACCTCGAATGTTGTGTCTTCAGCCCCAAATGAACTGACAAAGCTCTGTGTTTAGTGTGCAAGGACACCAACAGCACTTTCAAGCAGTCAAATCTCAAGGGGCATTTCGATGCCAAGCATGTGCACACGTACAGAGACTTTCATTGACTTCTACCGTCAGCTGCCACATGCTCAGTGTCCAGTGTTGTTAGCCCAATCCAAGCGTGTGATCGCAATGTTTGGCAGCACATATTCGTGCAAGCAGCTGTTCTCAAAGATAAAGTTTTGTAAGAACAAGCTGCGCTCTCAGCTCACTGACAATCACCTTAATGACATTCTGTTGCTAAACTCATCATTAGAACCTGATATTGTATCTGTCTCTAGGAACATGCAACATCATATTTCCCATTGATCGTACTGTATTTTTAAATAAAAGACCTTTCCTTGGACACTTTGTTTTTTCGGGCCTAGTATGCCTTCTTGACCTCCTGAAATGGCCTAGTAGTCTAAAAAGTTTGCCAACCCCTGGTGTACACCTTTACTCCAATATACCCCAGAATGGTAACCTACCTTCCTCAGACATTAAAGTACCTGTAACATAGCACCCCAGCACAGTGTAATTACTACACATGCTTTTATAGACTAATAGGCACCCTTAATTAAATCTGACTTCCTCCCCTCTTCAAGCCAACGAATCCTATCTTCATCTGCATTGCTAAAAACTATAAATTATCTCTGATGAGTGCATTGAACATGCAAATCGATATCACACAAACACATTTTTTCTACATTTCATTTATTTTTTGTTTTTCACATATTTCTTCACAGAAATCACACACCAATTATTACATCATGTACATTGTAACAATGTATTTTACAACAGTGTGTAAATGCTTAATTCATTTTAGAAAACATACTTTTCGATCTCTTACGATCTCACATGCTCCATTTTTTCATGTTTTCACTATTCAACAAATGAATACACATTTACTAGTGTTTAAAAGTATGTAAAGGTTTGTAATAGAATTAAAAGTAGTCTATTGTACATTCACGTAATTACTAGTGGACACAAGTTTACCAGATGAACTTTAAGGGATGCAATTGATCCTATGCAGGCACTAAAATGAAGAGTTGCTAAGATTCATACTCTCTGTTAGTGGAATGATTTGTTGAGGTGTCTGAGTACAGTCCACGGTGCTTACTTTGGGAACTTAGCTTTTCACTTTCATGATGTTTTGCAGAATCTAGAAAAGGAAGGCATGATACTTTTTGGGAACTCTGTGTGTTCATGATGTAACTAGTTAACGTGCTCAATGCTGTTGATATTTCAGAAAGTTTTTGTAAAGACTGTTGCTCCACAGCTAGGACCTTCTTCGTTAGATGAGTATGATCCCGATGCATTTGCCTCAGTATGTAGTCCGTTTTGTAACAAGGTGATCGGCATGATCTAAAGGACTTGTCTACTGGCCCTTTAAACAGAAACAAAAAATAAATAAATAAACAGTAAAGGATAACTAAAGTCTCTTAACTTTACAGGTAGTTCCTGGGTTACATACGAGATATGGACTGTAGGTTCATAAACCCCAAAATAACCTAGGCATTCATTTACTTCTGGAGCAAAAACAACTGCAGTTTGTCTTGGTCATTAAAGAGAGCTTGCAGAAGAGCTCAGTCTCAGCTGTGTTTAGCAAAAGATTTCTTCTGCAAGTCATCACGCAATCCCCCGCCCCCCCCCCCCGGCCAAGCCTCTGACCTGCACATAAGCGAGCAGGGAAGCCTGTTCATTCATATCTAGGAGTTGTGCGTATGTTGGATGTCCTTAACTCAGGGACTACCTGCATTGCTAAAGTTAAATAACAATTTTTTTACCCTAAATTAGTAAACACTACGCTCCTGTGTATTAGGTACAAAACTGCGTGCCCCCACATATATGAAAACCACAAAATAATGAGGCCTATAAAGAATACTTATGTTTCTATCCATTATCCTTATATTTAATCCAAGCATGCAGAGCCACTACCGTTTGAATTGCAACTCCCCACAATTAAATGGCTATCCATGCTGATATTTGATCTGCAGCCTTGATTTCCTTCATTAAAGTGGGTAATCCACACATTCTTTCAACATTGCTCAAATCATCCAATTTTTTTTTTAAATAAAAGGCTCAGGATTAAATAAGATATAGAAGCCTTGATGAAAAGAGAAGGGTTAGAATGAACATTCAATAAAGTCTGTGACAGCAGTTTTTTCAGGAGCTGTTGTATGGGATACAAGATTACAACATTCAAGCATAATAGTTTTATGCACGTGGTGACACTGCTGTTGTAGGTTTTTACTGCAGAGCAAATAGTGCTGTCATTCTGTTAGAGGAATTGGAGGAAATAATGGATCTACTAGCAAGATCAACATTAACTATAATACTGGTGGGATTATTTGATGAAAAAAACTGCTGTTGATGCTAGTAACAGACAGCATCTCTATATGTGATTTTTTTTTAATTTGCTCATATTTCCACCTAAACGATCAAATGAAGAATCCACAAACATATGCATATATGTGATAAAGAACACATTGAGTAGAATTTAGAAAGATACCCATGTTCATATGAAAGCTCTGTTCATCTTCGTTCTCTGAACCACTGTATATAATTCTGTGCTTTATTGTCTAGAATTTTTGAAAACAAAAAACATATATGACAAGTATTTGATGTAATCTATTTATGTACTATTTATTAAAACAAACTGTTCTACTTGCTAATTCTTGTCATCCCACCTATACAGCTGTTTTATTTCTGGATGTATGACTTTAATAGAAGAAAAAAATCTAAATTAAAATTTGTTTACTTTCTAAGGTGAGAAGCAAAAATGATGGATTATCAAATTCAATGATGTTAATATGAGAAATAAAAGCTATTTTCATCAGACTTCGCACTTAACTTTACATACATTATATACATGTTTATATACATGTCTTCTTTTTATTCAAGATAGAAAAAGCATTGAAAAGAACAATTTTCTAGAACAGTCACCTTTTTTCTGAACAGCCATTGATTCGCTCCTTACACTATTTACCACAGAAGGTTTTGTATGAGCTGCATTGGCTGCTAAAGCAGAAGGCTTTCATTTCTTTATTTTGAATAGGAGCAGAAGACTTACAGTCCACTTGCAGTTTTAGGCCACTTTAAAGTATTACAAAAACTGCAATAATCTTTTTATAACAACAACTGCTAAGCAAAGGCCTGAGCCCACATCGGAACTGCTTCTTTTTCTCCACAGGTCTATGGGAATGCAAATGCAGTTTGAAGGTAAAATGCAACTCAAAAGAAATTCATCTGCATGTCAAATTAATCTGCAATAAATTCTGAATGATCTCAGAAGCATATCAAATTGATGTCAAAATCATTGGCAGCCCAAAGCCCATCTACAGTGGCCCTAAAGGTTTCAAAAATGTCTAAAGCATATATATTATTAAAATCTTTCAGAAGAATCTTTGTTTTTTCTAAGGTTCTTCTCAACCTTTTAAAATTCCAACTGAATTAGGTAACAAAATATCTTAAAATGTGTCGATCACAAAAAAAAGTTTTAATGTATTGCATAATAATACAGATCTGTTTTTTTGTATAACTACATTGCTATTGGTAATTCATTAAAAGGTAACAAAATTAGTCCACATACATCCATGACTGTTCCATCATGTTAAAGTAATAATGTGTTCCAATAATTTTTAGTACTTACAAAATCTTGTCTTTCTGGACTACTTTTCAGCCTCTTGTGTGGTGCTTGTTTTCTGTGATAAGAGCTCAATAAAGATAAAAGTAAAATTATTTAACTGAATTATAGCTAATTTTGCAAAAAGTTAGTGTTGACAAAAATATACAAATATAGTTGTTTCAGTGTAACACATACACATACATACACACACACCAACTTCAGATCATTCAGTCCCTTTTAACTTACTGGCAACATCTACACTTTGCAGGCGGTTGCGGCAGACTGCGGTAGCCAGCCCCTTCCATTGACTTGACTACAGTTACATTCAACCACAGCTCACAGCAGTTGGAAAGTGCTTTATTGCAGTTGTGTTTTCTTTCATACTTCAACAACTAAACTGCACCAAACTTCAACCACACAGCATGACACAGAGGTTAGGGTAAACTCTAGTTGGCATAACATCTGCAGGGTAAATCACACGATATTGAAGAGGGTTGGCTGGGAATGGCTAACAGCAGCAGTTTTTAACAGCAAGTCTGAAAGGAGCCATACTGTGCCCCATGACCCCATGTTCATAGAGCCTAGAAATTCCTTTGCCTAGCAGTAAATATGTGGTTTGAGGTTAGGTCACTGTTTCCTGGTAGATGCAGGAAATTTAGAAAAAAAACATGTAATTCCTAGCTGCCAAAAAGAAAACCGAGAGATATCATGTAAATAAAGCAGCTGTAATAGCAGCGTCTGTCAAAAAATAAAAGAAACACACAAAAGGTGTTTAGATGAGAGGAGATATAAAAATAGCAGTTGTATTTTTTTATTTAGTCAGTTTCATTAATCTGCAGAGAAAAAGAATGAGCTGCCTCTATGGCCTATGAGGTTAGTTAAAACAACCTGAATGTGTTCATATTTATTCCTCTACTAAGAATCCTAATCAGCCCTAACAAACTGTTTTTGTTATGTTTTTTTCTACCAATATTTTCTTGCAATTCTGTGTATAATATGACCTGTCACCTAAGTGTGGTCACTGAAAAAAGCTGCTAATTTTTCTTTTAGAATTATTACTTACATTTCACTTGGATTTCTTAATGACAGGTCATGATTTGAAGCAGTATCTTCAGTGATTACCATCTCACTTTCAAAAGAGGAAAAATCTGAAGAATCATCAGATTCATCTGTGCAAGTTTCAAGCTCCCGATTTCTGGAATGACAAACAGTCCAATACATAAAAAATACCCATAACAAATTCTATGTGCTGATCTCTTGTAGCAAACAAAGTAAAAAAAAAAATCAGATGTTTACTGAATTATTTAGTTTTCAATTACACCATAGTTCTTGCTTGTGTGTAGAAGGAATAAGCTGGTGTCCTTGACTAAATAATGCTATTCTCGGAGTGGAGGTTGAGGTGCTGGCAATACTTGTTACCAATACCTGTTGTGTACTTCTATCTTCTTATTCACTGAACTAAAATATTAAAATCAATTTTACTTGCTATCTAAGGCAGTTGTCAACTCTATGAACTGGTAAGTTAAAATACATATGATTTTGGTTTATGGATAATCTTTGAAGTTCTACTTTACCTACAGTGCCAGAAAAAAGAAAAGTAAAAGGTAACAGAAATAATACACCTACAACTAGAATGAGACCATTTAATCCAAAATCCTATTTCATGGGTTTTATGTTTTCATGAAACAAGCCAGATTTCCTTACAAAGAAGTTATTGAATGGTTGTTGGGTTCCTCTGTAGAGAGATTATGATGATCTTCTCTGATGATTCTTTTGATGCGTCTTTTAGACCTCTGTTCAGAAAAATGCGGCGATCGGTTCTTAAATTCCTGCACATTAAACATAACATTGAATTAAGGCACAACATTCTCAGCAGATTATTTACCAAGACAGGGTTATGTGGTTCCACAGACAAGTAAGCCAGGTGACACAGGAAGCAGCACAGCCACAGTAATGAATATTGGTGGCAGCTGTGCTGCCCATGCAGAGCAAATGCTCTGTAGGGTTACACAGGTAGAAAGAAAGTTTTGGTGGCTCCTGCAGGAAAAAGATTTTACTTCATGCCTTCAGTAACAACCTTTTAAAAACCCACGACTCCAGTAATAAATCTTTTTTCTAATTTATTGGAAAAACTATAGAAGGAATTCTGTGAACCTGCTGAGTTTTACTCACTAACTGTTCTCTCCCTTTAAAGCTCCCTAAACACCTACCTAGTGAAGTAGGTAAGTAAGACCGATTCCAACACTCAGCTGGTTCAGCAGGAAGGCTGTGATTAAACCTTACCAGATGTATAAATGATATTAGTTAATATGATATTAGTTATGTACCATAATTATTAATTCGAATTAGATTATATTTATAATTTTCTGTTGAAAGAGTTCTAACATTCTGAAAATTATTAGCCACCAAAAGTCTGTCTGAAGTAGACAGATCCTGAGTATATTATGCCTGTGTCTGCACTGCACTCTCTGCCTCCTTCCTTAGATCTCACTCACACTACATGTGTGGAGTGGGTGGACCTGGTCTACAACACTCCTGAAGGTTCAACTTCAAAACTTTAGAGTGCTGCTCCTTTGCATCAGAGCAGAGACTGGTGAAGTGGGCAGCAAGAGAAACAAACAAAGTTATTAACAGAGCATAAGTGATGCTATTATTAATAATATTAATAATGGGTTTATTAGTAATAATAAACGTACAATGTGAGTAATAATAAACGTACAATGAGATAAAGAAAGGTCTTACCTGATTGGAGGTTTGTGATGCTTTGGAAGCAGATAACGGGTTGTAGTTGCCTGTACTGTCAATCATGAGTGGGCTGTACAATGAAAATACATAATTTGAAAACACAGTTTTTTGCGCTTCAACTAACACACACATACTTGTAATATTTACCTACATTTCCACAGGAAGTCTCTGCTTCCTGTGACTAAAAACACTAATTCCTTATTTTGCAGGGCATGGATACTAAATTTAATGAAAAAAATATACCTTTAAATTGATGACACAGTGTGCTACAAAATGTCTAACTCCTTGTAATTTACATCAGTAAAGGCAGTAAAACATCTTTTTATACTGCCATTTTTTTATTTTTAGTAAATGTAAACCGTACTTACTGATTTGATTGAAAAGGTGTCATTTGTTCATAGGAGTTAGATGCTCCAACCTATAAAATAAATAAGTTTTCATTTATTAAGATATTCACAGCTTAAACTGTAATTCATCATAATCTTTTACCAGAATATAGGAACTTGTATCACTGTGTACAGATTTTATACATTTTAAAACAAGTTTCTTACTAGCAAAAGAACTCTGTGCAGCAAAATGTTTAAGCTTAACGCTACTGATCCAAGCAGTGTTGTGTGGCAACAGGACAAAAATAACCCATGTATTTGTCATCACAATGCACTAATAAATGAAGTTTCTGTGACTGATACTGAGTATAGGTTGACAGTGCTCTACATTTCACACAGTAGCTGCTTCTATGCACAACAGCTATACCTTTTATTTTCTAGCGCATTTACGCTTTGCTTCCTACCCTAAAGTTCTATGGAGACACTACATTTTCATCACACAAGATGATCATTTAAAAAAAATGTAACATTAGAACAGTGGTACCACAATGGTATTGAGTGCTACCCAATTCCACAGTTTGTGGCCATTGTTTTACCAATAAGGGGATGTAAGCCGGACATCTTCCGCTTGTTCTCACCTCTCCATAACACAGCCAGCCTGCCCAGCAGTAACTGCACACACTGTCTGTAAAGCATTCTTCATTTCTACTGTCCTATGAAATAACCACCAATGATCATTTGGGGGGATAATTATAAAGTGTCTGTACAGGTCCTAAATCATTGCGACTATGCTTACGTCAGAACATACACTGGATTTACAATCAATGTAACATAATTTACGATAAGTATTATGTAGTACAATGCTAACATATGCCTGAAAACGACATATCTTTTACCCTGGGATCATTCTCAATTCAGTAAACATCATTCTCAGTTCAGTAAAGAACCTTAAGAGGAGAGGGTGGTGGTATTAGAAAAACTCTATTTGTATTTTACAATGCTGAGCAGTTGGTGTTGTTCCTAAATCACCATCAACACAGTGATTTTAGGCAAAGTGGTAGACTGGTTAACTATAGCTATGACTGAATAAGTAACAGAACAAGGTGGCAGTATGCAACACACCTAGTAGGCTCACGTCTCAATTCGTTATCACAAGGATAAAGATTTTTATTTTCATCCCTGTAACAATTGTATTTATCTGTCCATTTTTAAAAAAATAGGAATAGTTATCCAGGTGAATAGAGACACCCCCCTTCTAGCTACAGTGCAAGACACACACACAGTACTCACAGATTCAAATTGCTGCTGAGGTGGCCGTAATTGTATGACCTCTTTCCACAAGGCCTCATTTTCCCTAAGTTGAAAGAAAAAAAAAATCACCTATTAGTGTTATTATTTGACATTATTTGAAATATTCAAATGCCCTATTTCTGGTGATGTCTTCTATGCCACTCCTGTGCTGCTCTAAAAGTAGTCTACTGTACCTCTTCAAAGATTCCACAGTCGAATCAAGTACATCTTGTCTTGCTTGAAGCTGATGAAGAAATGTCAGGATTTTCTGCATGTCATCAGGACCTGATTTACCTTCCTCAATGTGTGGAGCAGATACCTGGATGAAAGGATTTCCAAGATGCTGATTATTTAACAATAACTAGAAAACACATTTAACTTTAACGTCAACGTGTGTCTAATAAGAATTCAGATATAAGTGTTTATAAAAAAATTGATTAAGACAGATTTTATATTCTATGAAAACACACATTTTTTTTTTTTTTTTGCTTTTGTACAAACACTTTAAGAACAAAAAGAAATTAGGTCAAGAAAACCAGGTAAAATAAGCAAGAAAAGACAGATAAACAGTTATCCAGCAAAACAGATTCTTGCTAACTTACTGAATTTATCCTTTTTTGAATGCTTATTTTAGTTAAATATGTTTGTTTATTATCACAATAATAATATAAACAGGAATGGCCCAGAAAGGAAAATTACAGGTAAGTATGAAATCAACTTTCCATATTCCGGGGTCTTCGCGTAACGGCATACACATAGGAACAGGATTGACCTATGGGTATGTCATCAAGAAGACTATCCCTTAAAGGAATATTATGGGTAAGTGTGAAAACAAATTGCTACACATTTCTGGTGTCACTTTCATAGTTTCATGGCAGTGGCCAGCTGTTAATGTGCCTGGTGCTGTCATCCCTGCTTAGGCGCTGCAGAAGCATGGGTAAGGCAAATATAAGGCTAGGGTCACACTGGCTGTGGGGTTGCAGTGCGATCACTGTTTCCTCATGCCTCCTAGATGAGGCATACAGGTTGCTGGCAGGTCTCCTATTTTAGCATGCAAGCAAATGACGAAGATAGTGGTTACATATTTGGGATTCAAACTGAGCGGGTAGAGATCATTAGCCACAGACCAGCACCATCACTGAATGGTCTAAAAGCTAAAAGACCAGACTTGCAGGCTCCCAGTTCAAAAATAAACCATAGAATAATATTCCTAAGGACTCGCTATGATGCTACAGAACTTTATTCTACAGACATGACCAGAAAGGAGTTTAAATGACCCATAAAATCTGAGTTTATTATATTCTCTTGTAAACCCATCAGAATGGAGATTATATTCAATATGATATTTCACTTTGAGCCTATGTACAACACCTTGCCTAGAAATATTTCATAGATCTGCTTCCTGAACAATCATGCATCTAACATCTGGATTTAAACATACTGGACCAAATATTTGGCAAACAAACCTTAGCCTTCCGGAATACACGCTTTTCTCCAGTACTTGACGTTACCTTCCTTTTTATCTTTATCAGTAATTCTTCCTGGCCCCGTTTGAAAAATGGATGCTGGTATCTGCCCGAGCAGTATTTATCATGCCTAGCAGCACCAGACTCGTCCTGCATAACTTTATGGAAGCCATCTGCATAAAAGAGAGATGCTACATTTACTGAAAGAAACAAGGAACTATATAAAGTATATCTAAACAGAATACCAAAAACTGTGTTGCTTAACTTTTTTTTTTAAAGACCATTTTGGTTTCTGGCTAGCAAATCTATTCAATGGACTATTAGTGAATGAATTGGCATGCGCTAGTCTTTATATACGGGCTTTCAGTGCCCTAAATTTAGCTTTAAAGAAGTCCTTCCACTAAAATGGAAATCCCATTTTGCCTGGTGCAAAAGAACAAGTTAGGGTTGTAATGAATTTACCTCTATAATCTGAAATGCTCTCAGTTTAGGGTTGAGGCTTTTTTGGAATTCAGAGTAGGTGAAATCTTTGAAAATAGCAGTCCATTACAAGAGTGTTTTCTTGCAAGGTTTTGTACCATAGGACTACACCTGGAAGGTTGGTGCTGTCATCCCTGCTTAGAAGCTGCAGGCCGAGGAAGCATAAGGCTAGGGTCACACTGGCTGTGAGGTTGCAGTGTGATCACTTTTCCCTCTTGCCAGTGAACCGCTGCCTTAATTTCCCCGTGGCAGCCCCATAGAGAATGAATGGTGAGGATAGTGAGATCCATTCACTGCCATTAGCTCTCAATTTTGTAGACATTGATTCTTTAAAAAATAGCACAACGGGTGCGTGCAACCAAGTGTTGTCAGCCTCGTGGGATAATTTTTAACTTCTACATCTTTTAACCTTCTACACATGTAGATTTTTACCAATATATATTAGCTAATTTGCAGAAGAGAAACGTCTGCATTAAGGGTGGTAAAGTGCCAAAGGTTGCAGGAGACACAAACAGCAATACAAAGCTGAAAACCTTTCTGGCCTTTCTCACTCCTTTCCTGGTAATTTCTTCTAACTTTCTATCTCAATGACAACAATGTTAAGCATCAGGAAGTAAGGGTAGATTTTCTTAAAGTCACAGGCAGCAACAAAAACCTAAAGAGGTTCTTACTCTTCCCCACTATTCTCACAACTACAAACATATCTGGCGTTAAAAGCTGAAGATAGAAAAGGTTTTATATTTTGAAGTATAGATGAGATAGGGCAGCAGATTTTGTAAAATGTATTGAATGTCTCTCTACTTACACCAGTTGAGTTGTCGTACAAAACTTGCCATGTTGTTGTGTTTGAAATGTCTCGGCAATATCTCTTTTGCAAAGCTTGTTTCGTTCAAAACAATGAAACTATTTCCATCCTGTAAACACAGAGGATGCATTAAATATATTATTGACACATTTTGGCACCTTATGACTCTACAAGCAAAGGTTAAGTGACAATGGCATTTAATGTATGATGAGTTACACAGAAGATTATATATTTTCTGTAGGAACATATTTTCCCTTTTGACTTGGTTATTCATGCTATATGTGCATAAATGGGTTTCCTTCTGTAATAGGACCTCTGCTACAAATGTATACATGGACTCGTAAGGAGATCCTGCACATCCTTGGTAGTTACAGCAGGATCCATGCTTTGCTTTTTTTCTCAAATCTGTTAATTCTCATAAGAGATGTATAAAGGTGCCATTATATATTTAGGAGGCCAGCTTGTGAGTTCTGGCCCCAGGGAAACAAGGGAAGGGGGTTGGGACATTCCATGTTGTCTCAAAGAGTGGTTAGACAAAAGAATGAAGCAAACAATGTAAGCACACAGCCACAACTTAAATAGGAGCCAGCAGCAAACAAAGTTTAGCCTTTGCTTTACTAAGTGATTTACAGTTATTTCATCATTTTGTAGCTCTCAGAGGGACATATGAATAGTGATGTAGTATTTAGTGCATATTAGATGTTTCGATTACAGCCTTTTTTTTATTTACTAAAGTCCTCCCCCCACTCACACCAAACAATGACCTTGGCTGATATACAGAATGCAGTGGCAGCAGCTGACCTAAAGCGGCATACACATGTGCAATTATAGTCGTTGGAAAGGATTCTCGTCCGATATCAGCCCTGAGCCGATTATCGGGCGAGAACCATTGGACGTGTGTACGTAGCTTAAATTTGCTTCTTTCCATCAGTGGTGTCCAGTCAGATGACAACCATGGATAGGTTTATATTATCAGGCTAACCTGCAAAATAGACAATCTCCCATATAACATCTGTGCATTGTGGTCTGCACTATTGTAGTGGAGCATGATTGGTAAAATGTGATTTTTCAGCAGGTTAAAAAATTAAATGAAGGGCTGCTACCCTAGCACAAGAAAAATATACACTTAAACTAGATAAAGACACCAGATTTTCATCTTCCAAGATAAATGCCCAAGACCATCTCAGATGACCATCTAGCGTATGTGTAGCTGTCTCATGGTTGTTCAGCGATCTGTCCTGTTGGATCACCATCAGCTAATGATCATTGCCGTTTCCTATGCTATGAATCCTAAAAGTGCTGTCTGAACAGCCAACAATTGGGAAGTGTGTAAGAGCCTAATAATGCATACACACGTCAGATGATTCTTGTTAGATAAACGCTTCAGGGCTGGTATTGGACGAGAATCTGACGTGTGTACAGCGCTCGTTCGACGTTGTTCAAGCATCTGTCTTGGCGGCACCACAAATGATCATAATACAAGTAAAGAGGGGGGAGAGCGCAGCGGGGTGCCACCCCGACATTCTTCCCTTCTCCATAGAGCAGAACTTTGCTGTACAGCGCCCGTGCAGTATTGTCATTGGAAAGAATCGTGAAAGATCGACAATTATTGAACATGTGTACGCAGCCTAATGCACTGCAATATTCTAAAGCCCATGTCAAACTTGCAGCTCACAGCAGCATTGTACCACTCAATTGTGCTCCCATTCATCCTAATAGGAGTGGTTGGGAAGTGTTCTGTGCGTGTGGCTGTGGTGGATCGCGGCACGGTTCCGGAAAGCGACAATGTACTTCCTGTTGTGCAGTTATTTATCTATCTCTGGAAGGAGAATCACCGCTCAACAACAAAGCAGTTATCAATATAAGGCGACATGATGATTATGTAGTGGCAGCCAGGTGCAGGTTTTGGCCTCAGGTCTGATTGTGCCCAAAGCAGCATTTATTTGTATTTCCTATTAAAATTTACTGGGAGGAATCATTTAGCTTCTCATCCATTTTCCTCCTGATCATAGCTGGAGATTCAAAAAGTAAAGTAGAATGGTAGTAAATGTTTTGTCACAATGAAACCCCAGCCATGGATTATTCTGCACTATAGCAGGTGCTGGGATAATATACTATTATACTAATAATATAATATAGCCCAGGAATTATAAATAATATATTTAGATGCATAGTACAGGTAAACCTTTACACGGTGCATCATAAACGGTCACTTGTTTTTATAAAAGTTTTATTTTCCCCCTTTATTCCTCCTCTGTTGTATCACAATTATTAATTATTATTAAACAGGATTTATATTGCGCCAACATATTACGCAGCGCTGTACATCACAATGATTGTGATCTCCTGCAGACTCTGATTTCTGTAATCAGGAATTCCTGTAGCACAATCATCATATTGTGTGTTTCTCTATGTGACAGGAGACAGACACAGAGCGTTGTCATCCCATAACAGGAAGTGCCTTCATGGCAGGATCGTCAGTTGTTATTATAATGAATTGTAAGCTCTTCGGGGCATCTGTCATTTGCAACCCCTATTTAATGTACAGCGCTGCATAATTTGTCGGCGCTACATAAATCCTGTTTACTAATAATAAAAGAAAGGTGCAGATTACAAATGACTGGAAATGATATATTGCTGTGTTTATATATACAATATTACAATGAATGTAAACAGTCCTATAGGAGTTGCAGTTTATAGCAAACATGACATTCTGCAGCATGCAATCACATCACAATACATTGCTGTGTTCCTACAAACATATCTGTGCAGAATTCCCATCAATGGCGGGACAGATCACAGGGATGCATTGTATGGGGCAGCATGGCCCTGGATGATGAGGATGAACCCTTACTTGGCTCCAGCAGATGTATTCGCTGTTTCTGGAATCTTCCACTAGAGACCATATTTTAGTCAGGAATTTGGGGACACTGGAGCTGGCCTTCATGTTTGCTGCACGCCACTATTTGTGATTCTTCCTCCCAGGCCGATGTTTAGCCCGCTGCTCTCTGCCTGTGGTCCCCGCTCATTTGCATTACTGTCTATGCAACACAGACCACGCCCACTCACGTGACCCCATCCGACCCGCGGCCAGCCGGCCTCGGTCACGTGACTGCCAGTTCTGTCGGGCTGCGGGATGCGTTTTTTTTTCTACAGCTTAATTCACAGCCATTCCAAAGGTACAAAGAACACTGACGCTATAGCGCGAAACTGGGAGGAAGAGCGGGTAATTCAAAGTCAGGAATACTTTGTTATCATAGAAGATACGTTCTACCTAGAGCCCGCTATGTACAATGCACGGTGTGGTTATACCGTGTAAGCCCAATGCCATGTCTCCTTTGTTGTGTAACACAACATTGTACAACATTTCCTATGAACACAGCGCACCACAAAGCACAGTAGTGTGTCACCACGTATTGTGGGTTTGGCTGAGGCCCCTCATTTGTGTACTGCTCCTCTAATGACTTCCTCACTTATAACCTCGTCACACGCACGGCTCCAATACTTCTCTGGAGCAGCCCCCACTCTCTGGAATGGTCTTCCTCATCCTATTTGCCTTCTCCCACATTCTGCTCATTTAAAAGAGACTCAAAACCCATCCTTTCAAACTTCTGTCTTCTAAACCCTCAATACTTCTCACCACTACATATCTCCCCTGGTATTGTGTGTTACTTCCCCACCTCTTAGATTGTAAGCTCTTCGGGCAGGGTCCTCTCCTCCTCCTGTATCACTGTCTGTATCTGTCTGTCATTTGCAACCCCTATTTATTGTACAGCGCTATGTAATATGTTGGTGCTATATAAATCCTGTTTATTAATATTACTGTGCAATCATAGGTGTTACAGCGTGTAATATCACAATGCATTGTGTGTGACACAACTTGGCTGTGTGTTACAGCTTGTGTTAAAGTACTGCAGGGTGGTGTGATGATTGTTATTATTAAGCAGGATTTATATAGTTGCAGCGTATTACACAGCGCTGATAAAACAGTGCTCATATCCTTCAATTGTTGCTCCAATTCACAGGGATGGACCTCCATTCCATAATGCGTGTGTGTATAAATATATATATATATATATATATATATATATATATATATAGTGTGTGTGTGTGTGTGTGTGATAGACCTGAACGGGGTTTAATGTGTGTTTTTACCACATTTGTGGGGCATTTCACCATTGATTTCAACAGACTTGCAATCAACTGCATCACATTCTCAGCTGATCCAATTTAAAGTAGATCTTAAAAAAAAAAAAACTGCCCTTAAATTACCTCTATTGTGTCATACACCGTTCTGCATTCCTCCTTTGTCCTGGCATGGAGGAAACCCTGAGCGTCGCCATCTTCTTTCTTCTTGCTACACCACCCAATCTCACATTGCACAGGCGCAAGATTGGGTGGAATGGGGGAAAAAAAAGAGTGAATATATCACTGCGCCTGTGTGAGATCAGCTATTGTAGGAAAAAGCCCCGTCTGCACATGTCGGAGATTGAGCATGTGCAGGAGGAGCAGCCGGAATCCTTCTAGGATGCATGATATGGGTTTCCCAGGAAGCTCTGCGCTCCCATTCTGTCTTTATTGCCACGGTAATGTCCTGGAAGCAACATGAAGCTTCTGGCTGTGTGATTGCTTTTCCTTCTCTGGAGGTAGAAAGAAGACCCAAATACATTCAGAATTTTCTGTGTGCCATTCGGTCAGCACAATGCATCTGTGATAGCTTCATATCACAACCAAGACGACGCACGACCTGATGGAGGACACCCCCGGAGCGATCTGACTGCCCTGTGGGATTGAAGGTGTCTTGTTTTTTTTTTTTTTTTTGACGTTTTGGGTTTAGTTCCTCTTTAAGGTGGTACACCTTTAAAAATGTCAAATTTGGTATAAGCCTATATTACATGACTAATACTTCAGATGTTGGAAAAACAAGTATGTGTATAATAATTATGAAAGGGAAAATAAGACTTGTTACATTTATAAAACAGGGAATCTGACATTCCCTCAAACTAGCGGGAAATGTCTGATTTCTTTTTTTTTATAAATAATAGAGCCCTCTGTGTCTTACATGGGAAAATGCCTACTGTGCCTGATGGTAAATCCAGCCTAAAGTGCACCACATATAAATTTCATCATATTGCTGATAAATGCTGCAGGTGCATTGAGAATCTATTCAATAAAAATGGACTGAGTTACACTCATTGTGGCAATGCAGGAAAATGTGTGTTCAATTTCTTGGTGTGCTGTTGTACTATTCATAGTTCAACTAGTTCAATAGTTGAATTTTAGCTATAAAATCATGGAATATTAAAAAAAAATATTTACAGTCCAGGTAAGTATATATCATTACTGGTTATATATGTTCTTCAGTCATACATTTACAGCCTTCATCTTTCCCCTATTTAAAAACCTTTGTATATTGGCTGTATGGCAGGTTGCCATGCTGACCAGCTTGAGCCAGGACAAGGTTATTATTATTAATTTATATAGCACCATTTTATTACGCAGTGCTGTACAAAGTCCATAGTCATGTCACTAGCTGTCCCTGAAAGGGCTCACATTCTACTGTCCCTACCATAGTCATATGTCTTTATTCCAGTCTAAGGTCAATTTTGGGGAAAGTCAATTGAACTAACTGCATGCTTTTGGGATGTGGGAGGAAACTCGAGTACCTAGAGGAAACCCACACATACACACGGAGATAACTTGCAAACTCCATGCAGATAGTGACCTAGCCAAGGTTCGAACCTGAGCCAGAGTACTAACCTCTCATCCACAGTGCTGCTCATATACAAGGTCAAATAAATTGTGATTTACAGTCCAAAGGTCAAGGCAGATGGTAACAGTGGTGGACAAGAATAAGGCAAAAAGTCAAACTGTACACAGCAAAGATAGAATGATGAGACAGATAACCATTAAAATAGAACTAAAGTTCCGCCTTTAAAAATTAAAATTTGGTATCAAGCAGAGTTAATTACAGAAAGGGCAGGCAATGGCCATTCTGCAATAAGCATTCTTACCTACCTGATCACTCCGTGGAACTGACAAAAACGTTTTCTGTTGTTCCTATTTTTACTGCCCAGTCAGGAGATGCAGGAGGGACAAGATTTATATGTTGACTTTTGCAGAGAAAAAGCTTCCCTGCCAGACAGGGGCTGTGCGTTGTGTCACAGCTGTACAAATCTTGAAACTGGTCAACAGAAATATCAATCCTTCAACAGATAAAACATGTTTTGTATATGTATGTATAACCTGTACTTCATTTTTTTTGTCCAGCTTTAGGCAGAATTCTAGGTAACATATGAAAGCACTGAAACAATGGTTTGGATTGTTTTAGATTTTATTAGTGCAAAATAAAGTGCAAAATAAAGTGCACAATTAGGCTATGTGGGTCATGCTTTCTGAAAGCCATTATAAATATTTGCATGTACTCAGCAGAAAGTAATGTGTATTAGGCTATACACCAATGATGTCTGAAACTGCACGATTTAGTGGACCAAAAGTCAAACATAACCACTTTTAGCTTGCCCCTATAAATATCACTATATTAGAAACTGTGATACTTATCTGTCTTGTTGCTGCTTTGAAAGTGGTCAGTCTCTTTAAAAAAGGGTAATTGACTGACATTTAGTGTGCACTGTCTGACTTTATTGGAAAATTAGATTGATGAGCTAATCAATTCAGGACAGAAACTCTTTTCTGAAGTTGTAAATAATTTGTGAGTGGGTTCTGTGGGATCATGGACCTTTTCTTTTCAATGAGGCTCAGTTAAATTCATTGAAGGTTTAGTTGACTGCTTATCTGATTTAAGGCTAACATCCAGGCAGTTATAAAAGACACACAAAAAAAAAAAAAACTGTGTGATCATCATCAATACATCAATAAATGCAATTGTGCAAACAGTTAAAGTAGC
Organism: Pyxicephalus adspersus; assembly: GCF_032062135.1. Lineage (NCBI taxonomy): Eukaryota > Metazoa > Chordata > Amphibia > Anura > Pyxicephalidae > Pyxicephalus > Pyxicephalus adspersus. Next base: position 84,362,938 of record NC_092861.1, on the reverse strand, counting down.
TGAATTTGACTTTGAATTGGCCTTTTTCAGTTCTCAGTTTCAGTTTTCAGCATAAACAGCCAATTAGACTAATTAGTGGTGAATTGAAAGAAGCCAGTAAATAGAAGAATTTTTCCCTGAATAATTTTGCCTGCTCAGGAAAATGCACAGCAAAGCAACACATTTGGAATAAATATTTTAAACATATTCTGTCAACAAAAATTTAAATTTTAAATTGAAATGACAAAAAAACACCCTTTTGTGATAAACTGCACATCTGCAGTTCTAGAATTATATGGAAACGACATGAGAAGTATTCCGGGAAAATAAGCAATTTCCTTTAGTAATTTGTCCAAGACAGCATTAAACCTCGCCCTTTGTATTCATCCTCTGTTGTCACATCACTCATTCCTACCCTTGGATTCTTTTTCGTTTTCCATGAATTTGAATTGAAGCCATTTCAGTATTATGTGTTAAATTTATATCTTCTTCAGTTTTGCAGAAAAAAAAATCAATCATATGACTTCACTACCAGCTCAGACAATAAAAGGAATATTCAAGTGTGTTGGGAAAACTGGTACAAAGAGGTGTCAGTTCTGGAAACATTTTGTAAGCTTAACTTACTGGAGTGTGACTGGGTACAGTGGCCTAAGTGATGCTGGCGGGATTTGTAAGGAAGGCATAATCCATGTCTGTGCAGATGTAAATTATACAAGGGTACTCATAACAGTCATACATAACTGATGAACAGGATCTGACCTGTGGGCCAAAGGCATGTAGAATAATTGTATGGACAATCAGTATCTGGGAGATGGGATTTAACTGTATGGGATGCCAGACTGTAGTAAAAAGAAACATTTTGTCTTTTCACTAAAACATGAAACATAATATATTGAAAACATAATGAAACATAAAATATTTTGTATTCTCACTTGTTTTTCAGTTGCAAAACTCTGATACACACATATATTATATAGTTGTATTTTCTCCATGAAAATATATAATGCTAATATAAAATAATGATGAGCACTGTAGGGAAACAAAAATTAAATGTAATTGTGGATACTTAAATGAGCCTGTTCCTAAAGCACTAAATTTGACATTCAGCACATTTTCTTGTGGAGAATCAATCATGTTCATTGGAAACACATGGGCCTGGAACATTCCCCATAAGAGAATATGTGCTGAATGGAACATACTTTTTATAAATAAATCAAGACAGATAAGTGTTACCTTTACCTTTTTTATTTAGATTTTTAGTATATTGGCTGGCTCTATGCACTTTTAACAATGATTTACTCAATCCCCCACACACAATCACAAGAAAAAGGTTTGTATTTTGGCCTAAAAATATTCACCAGAATAGTGCATTGCAAATAAAAAACAGTAGACTGGTCACTAGGAGTGTACTTATTGAAGCTTAATCTATGTTTCTCACTCTCTTTGCTTTCTCCAGTTACATTCAAGCTTTCAAGGCTGTTTTACATTTTGTGGTGGTTGAACAAAACTTCTGTTCTGGTAACTTTTTATATTATATTTGTGAAAATTAGTAAGGAGACTGCATATGCAGGTTTGTTAATTCGTGTTTTCATCATAAATAGCTTTTTTCTTTGCTATTAGATTAATAGTAATAAATTGCAATTCAGCAATACCCAGATTAATAGAAATACAGGCACTGGGCAGGTCTTTCTCCATTAATGGCGTGCCCCCCCCCCTGTTTATATACTGGTAAATTGGCCAGTAAAAGAGAGGGTGTCCCTCTGGTCCATATCAGACGCCCACATTCCCTTAACAGTTAGTAGGCCCATGTTGGGGGATAACATTTTTTCCCGACAACCTGGCCCCTTAATAGTTGTAAGGGTCTACAGGGGCTTATAGGTAATTAACCCCTTTTCGCCTAGTCCAGCAATGCATATCCAAGTCATTCACGATGTGTGTTGATTGTTGAACCTAGCTTGCTGTCTCCCACTGCTGAAATTAAAGATCCCTTGGGTGGCACAGTATGTATATGTAAGTACAGTGCTGGGTGGTTTATTGTAGAAGCTGTCAATAACCCATAATTATAAGTTCAATAAATTATTTTTATTACATTATGTCCTTATAGCATCATTCACCATTCTGATTTCTATACCTGTGTTAGTGTTAAGTCAATATAACACTATCCTGGGACAGTTTGGGTCAGATTTATGCAATCTCTCTCTATCTATATATATATATATATATATATATATATATATATACACAGTATGGAGAAAAGCTTCCACTGAATAAACAACACAGTGATATACAGAAAAGAATGGATAACAAATCCTTAACCACAAACTTATAACGTTGTGATACCAGTAGATGGCATAATTGTAACACTGCAAAGTAAGCAAGAAAGAAAAGGACTACTGACAAATACTAAAAATGCATTTCTTCTATTTTTTTATATTTTTAAATGAAAAAAAATACATATATATATATATATATATATATATATAAAGTATTTATGGATATCTTTATTGTCTTTATTATGAAACAAACAAAAGGCTCAAGCGGAAAAATGATCTGGGACAATGGGACATAAAAGTTTTTCATTATTAATGTCATACACTGTATAATTGTATTATATGAAACAAGATGACCCGCTAGAAGCTTTGTACTTCTGTGCTGCCACTGGCATAGTTTTGCTAGACGAGCACATGACATTGCTAGCCTTTCTGCAAGTCAAACATTTTAATAATCACCTTCTATGATTTCTGTAGAACATGCCAAATTTGTTTAATTAGTAAAGTGATATGTTTAGCTCTCACTTATAATAGTATTTCCATGACATAAACTGGGTACTAATCATAGACAAACCATTAGGAACTGTTTTATGTTGCCCTTGTTTCCAAGGCAAAAAAATACATAGACCAAATGAAAGGAAAATCTTTAATCTTTTTTATTATTGTATGTTACAGTTCATCAGAACTTGACTGATTTGTAAGCTGTAGTGTTAAGAGAATCTGTCACGGTGCTGATTTACATAGTCTCTTATACTGCGTGTATGTCCTAAAAAACCTTACCAGGTCTACTGAAAGTTTTGCATCTTTTTACATGAATGCTTTCCAATTGAGCTACCTTTCTATTGGCCGCCCGGAGAGATGTTTCACACAGGATTCATATAGAATTACAAGACTAAAACATGTATTTTGGAAGTATTGGATAGAGTATTGCCACTATAAACTATATAGAGCTGGAGTATTGGATAGAGTAAAACCGTTATCAGTTTGTTTATCAGAGTTGTTTTGGTCTGTGTCCATATGGGCCAAAGTGTAAATGATTTCCTGCCTTGATAACAGAACAGGAAGTATAAAAAAATCTCTTTAAAATAGGTACTTATTTTTATTATTAAACTTTTTTTGTGAAGTCACAATATTTTATGCAGCATGTACATTATATAGGAATTGCAAAGGACAGATAAAATCAATGATACTGGAGAAGCTGAGGACCCTGCCCAAAAGAGATTACAGTCTAATAGGTGGTGGAGAGTAGTACACAAAAAAGGGGGCTATGGAATAGTGGATAAATAGTGAGGATTAAGAGGTAGAAGAAGATGGGTAGGAAAGTTTGAAAGATGGGTTTTAAAGGCTCTTTTAACTATAAAGAAAGTAGGGGCAAGCCTTGAAGGAACAAAGAGGGCAGCTACAGGTGTATTTACATATCAGATCAGAAATTAATTGGGACAAGAGCTGTGTAGGGATTTAACTAGAAAGCATAGTAGAAATTGAACCTGATAAATGGGAAAAGGAAGCCAGTGTGGAGATTTGCAAGGAGAGACAGCAGATGGGGAATGGTGGGTCATAACCCTGTATTACTATGCCAGTGATACTGTAAAAGTTTAGATATCTCATCAAAGTGTCACCGGGACAAATAAAGAGGTAGAAACTCTTCAGCAAAAACATGGACAGCGGTATCAATGTATCAGACAACCTTATTCCACCTCTGGTCTACATTAAATCGCATGCAAGCATGCTCACAGTATAGCCTATACCCAGATTATTTTTTTCCCTAAACAAACTGCTCCTCTTGGCAGTGTTTAAAACCGTGTTGTCATCATATCTTCACCACTCAGTGAATCAGTGAAAACCCTCCAGCCTCGAAAAGAGGAGGAACATGTGGTGCCACTTGGCTGGCCTGAAAATATCTGGAAAAGGTAAACATTATAATTTATTTTATATATTATTATATTGTAATATCATAAAAGGGGGGAGGGGAAGTTGCCTAAGGTAAAGATATAACAGCCTGGGTAAAATATTCATTTTGATCGTTGTTATTCTCCCAAACCATGAGGGAGGACAGGAGCGTCATCTATTTAAAGAGAAACTAAATTTAAAAGTCACCCAAAACAAAAAAAAATACACTTACCTTCAATCCCACACAGCAGTCAATCGGTCCGGAGTTCTCTTCCATCATGTCCGCGCATGCGTGACTTTGGCACTTTTCCCCCCGTTTGACGAAAGTGCTCCTTCTGCGCATGCCCGAACATCTCAGGCATGGAGCACACATGAGCATCCCCGGATGCGTGATATAGGTATCCTTGCACTCCCATTCATTGGGGGGGGGGGGGGGGGGCTGCCCCCTTTTTTTTTTTATATACATTAGAGCAAGGGTCAGCAAACTTTTTTGGCTACTAGGCCATTTTAGGAGGTCAAAAAGGCACACTAGGCTGGACTCTCTCTCTCTCTCATCCCGCGCTGATGGCCCTGCCCCCCACCAGGAATGCCCCTGAAGGGAAATCCTTCTCCTCACAGGTAATTAGAGATAGGTCTGTAGTTCAGATTGGTCTTTGCCCGGCTTAGGAATTACACTGATTAAAGCTTTATTGTCTTTTTTAGGTACCTCATTTCCTTTGCAGAGAAAGTTGAAGTATTCTGATAAATGGGTTGCTAATACGTCCCAAAATGTCTTATAATACAGATTGGGTAAACCATCTGGTCCTAGGAAGCTATTTGTTTTATTTTCGATTTTTAATAACTTCCAGAGTCTCCTTCACCATAAACTCTTTATGTAGAATTTTAGCATGGGATTTGCACAAGGATTCAATTTTGGATCAATTGTGCATCATAAAGTGTCTGGTAAAAACAGTGAAATGCTTCCAAAACTGATTTGGTATTTTGTGATAATCTCCTAATTTAATTTTCGGAAGTGCAGCGGCATGTACCCTGGGATTAAGTTTATGAGCTAGGAATGTTCCTGGTTTGTCTTCCCAGGTAAAAAATTTATGTCTGGCCCACCTCAGTGTATTTTCTGCTTTAGTTGTGAGGCAGAGGTTTAGTTCTGTTTGCAGTGCTTCAATTTGGCTTAGATCTATGTGGGGGCACTGTTTTTGTTGCTGTTGTAACTGCTGTTGGTTTTGGTCTATAAGGAGAGAAGCCTGTTTTTTTAGTTTAGTACCTAAGGAAATTGACCTCTGATATGGGCCTCCCAATTAATAGCCGGTGATGTGTCTTGTGAGTTCTTAAACCTAAAATTAATCGATTAATTGATTTCTAATGGACATACAATGTGTGGGGTCACTCAGTAAGGATTAATTTAGTCTCCAATGCGAACTGGGGTTTTTGGAGCCTAAGCCTGTTAGAGGAATAGCACCAGGTCATGATCAGACCATGGTGTGGCTAGAATACGTGCCGAGATAAGGTAGGGGTAAGTGATGAACAGATAAAGGCATGATCTATTCGCTAATATTGTTTATGTGCTGAGGAATAAAATGGGTAATCCCTAGTAGAAGGGTTGTTTCCTTCCAAACATCCACCAGGTCTAGCTCTTGTAGCAGTGATGCAAATCACAAACTTTGTTTTGGGGGATATTTGTAAGTCGGTCTTGACGTTTTGTCATATAGTTGATCTGGGGCCAAGTTGAAATCTCCCATCAAAACCAAGGCTCCTTTATTAAAAGGGGAGAGTTTATCAAATATATCTTGAAAAAATCTCAGTTGGCCAGTTGTAGGGTCATAACAACACACTAGAGAGACAAGAGTTCCTCCTAAGCTGCCCACTACCATGACGTAGCGGCCATCATAGTCTTTAAATTCAAAGTGCAAAGTGAATGGAAGTGACAATGGGCAAAGATTTAGTGGAAAAATGGGTTTCCTGTAATGCTAAGACATCAACATTCATTGCATGGTAATATTGAGAAGCTTTGGTCCTCTTAATTGAGGAGTTGAGACCTTGCACATTATGAGTAAGAAAAGTTAAACCTTGATTAGCCATTTCCATTAACGACTTATTGATAAGCTTTAACATGGGTTCAACTCCACAAGTGACCTGTTATCAACCTGATTGACCCCTCCACCATCAAGCAGACCAATAGGGGAACCGAACAAGCAGACATTGGGGAGGGAGAGGGGGCTTGGGGGGGGATTGCCTCAGAAAGCATAAAAATGTCTTAAAAAACTCTTGGCCAAAAATAAACATAAAGGGTCAGAAAATCTGACCAAAATGGGAGTGGGATCTGCAAAACTAGCATACTGCCACTCCAGGGGAGGCCATGTTTTCCCCCTCTGGTCTTTCATCTAATATAGCAGGATGAATTTGAATTAATCAAGAAAGAAAAGAAAACCAATAAGGTAGAAAAGGTCTGCAAAATGTTAAATTCAAAAAAAGCATTTTAACATTTACACTGCAAAAACTTAATAGAAAAGGATATTTTTAATGTCCACGGCTTGACATTAATTTGGGCAAAAATTCCAAATGTTCTGAAAAGGGTGACTCTTTTACACTGTTGAATGAAATCCAGAAGTTCACAAACGTATCCTTCTTGGCTTGGGAGAAGGCTGCACTTGGCACCAGATAGGAGACAGTGATGACAGGGCTCCACCTGCTGGCAATCTGTTGGTAGGATCCACAGAAATAAGACAAATCTTTTGGCAGATTTTCTCAGCAAATGTGGAAAACACATTTAATTTATTTTAGTAGTTGAACCAGTGGCTGACATTATGAGAAAGTAGTGCCCGAAGAAAAGTTTTAAAGGTTCTAATGTTCTTACCTCCTTCCCTGGTATCTTCATTATCAGAGAGCTCCACAGCCGCAGGGGAGCAGGATGCCTTGGATCCACCTGTGGATCCTGATGCTGTAAAGCTCGCTGCTGTTCTGCGAGTTGGAGGGATGGTGGCCGGATCGGCCGCCATCTTGATTGATGCTGAAGCCACTTGATTCGGCCTCTCCCTTCATCATAGGCAGCCTGTAGATGTCTGCAGCTGTGGAGAGCTGATGGGTGTGTCATGGATTGTTGGAGCCGTGTAGGATGCTAAAAAACATTGGAGGGGCACAGAGCTGTCTACCGAAACATCCACTCGCATAGCCCACACATGGGCACTCTGATTCCCTGTTTTATAAATAAAGCCCATAGTGTACTACATGCAATGTTTTCTAAAAAAAAGTATTAGCAGTGTAATAACTAATTATATTTTGAGATTGACCTTCTCAACACAGAAGGAAAAGTAGGGATTTCTGGTATACAAAATCTTAAAACTATACATTTTTATTTTAAACCAAAACATATATTTAAAACATACATACAATGTCTTCTTTAAAAACATCAGCATAATAACCATATCATAACAACAACATAGGCGATTAATACTTGTCACCCGACGCATTTCACGGGTGAGACCGCTTCTTTAGGGGGGGTCAATAGCAAAATAGCCAGTTGAAACACCCGATGGCTAAATTTACAATGTTGTAAAACTATTTAGGGGATCACATTATTAGTTTTATTACTCATGGATTACACTTTTCCTTATCTTCTAAAGAAGGATTTTGATGATCCAAAAGGTGTATCTTTCCAGATAGTAGATTCATTAATGTTCATACACCTTAACGTGTTATAAATTCACCAAGAGTGGAGTAGTGTACAGTAACCAATCAGATTTCAGTTTAAAGTCAAGTTTACTATAATTTTTATACTGGTGGAAATTATTTAAATGTGTATGTGTAATACTCCTTTCTGGGAGTGAAAGCTGTTTATTGCTATGTGTTAGAGTACTGTACAGCTCCTGATATATTACCAGAAACTGTGACAGACTGTCAAAATGCTTTAAGTTACCAAGGTATGTAACAGTTTAGTCAGACAAAACAGAATTAAATGGCAGTTCCCATCATGGTCACCACTAGACAAAGAGAACAGATATTATGATGAAGGTGATAGTGATGTTCAGAGAAATGAAACGTGCATAATATGAAACCATTTTAGTGCACAGTACTGAAAAAAGGAAAAATCCAGACCTAAGGAGATGAGTGTACCAAGCCAGGAATTATAATCACATCTCACTGATCTCTATTTACCACATGCATGCTGTGTGCTATGCTGCAGTAGTATATAATTTAGAGTTTATAGCAGGAAAGAACCCATTAAAGTGATACATGGGCTGCAGTAGCATAGCTTCTACAAAGACAAAATTTATGCTGTCTCTGGCAAATTACAATGTTCTTGGAAAATGCACGGCTATAAGGCATCACACAAATTTTAATTAGGATCTCATAAAGGGGTTACACATAGGAGACTTTTATGAGTAATAAAAAAAGACTCTTTATGAATAAAATACAATTAGATCAGTTGTTTACCACCCTCTCCTTCACAAAAAGTATATAAAAAATTGCCAATTTTGTAAAGGAATGGCTAAAGTGTTGTTTTAATCTAGAATGTCCAAATGGCTTTTAGGGCCCAATTCTAGGAGATGGGACAGTGTTTAAGGTTGAAGGGGAGGGGGACATCTAACAAACAAATCCATCTTTTTAACCTAGGCTAGTCCCACAGACACAAGGAGCTTCAGGGCTGCACGCTTACCCACTGTTCCCAAGCTACATTCTGCAATATTTAGAGAGTTCTCTAAGTAAGGAACCTGAGAATATACCTGATTCCTCTGCTAACATGAACTGGCTTTCACACTTTGGTTTTACTGCTTACGTTTAGAAGCCTTACCAACTTCCTTCAGGTGTCCAGCCCTCACTGACTGTTGAGGCACTAGAACTGAAATTATGATCCTTTCTCATTGTGGACCCTTTTTTACATTCAGTGTCCTCTTTAATTCTTACTCCAAATGCCATCCTCTAATCGACAATCGCGTCACCCAGCAAATACTTTGTTAGCACTGCAGCACGTGAGAGACAAACAATTTTTATTCCTAATAACTTTTACTGAACAATTTTCAAATGCAGAAAGTAACATCTTGATAATGAGATCAAACACTTACCTAAAGGGGACTTAAACAGAGAAAAACAAAAACCACTAGGAGACAATACTATTTGACAAAAGAAACATGCAATGTTGGGAAATCTTCCAGAAATCTGCCATGAAGATGGTGGCACCCATCCCTACAGCAATGACTGGTTCTGGACTGTCATCCAGGACTGGGCGACAGCACAGGGTATGCACTTGCTGATTATGGTACAAGCTCACCACCCACCAACAAGTTTAGTTCTACTTTTAAATGTGTGGAAGGTTTTATCCACTATTTATAATATGCATTAAATGTTATTTTTTCTTTTACTACATTTACTTTTTCATCCGTATTATACAGTCATATTTTTCTTCCTATATAAATAAATATGTATTATAGCATGAACAATTTTATAAAAAAATGTTTTATGTATCACTTAAAATGTCATTGCTGAAAATGCAGTTCAGTATTAGAGCACAGAAAGCAGGTGTTGCTCCTGCTTGGATCACCTTTTCTCTCTTCCTAGAAATACTCTCAAACATAGAATGGAGTCATCTGTACATCCTCCCCATGTAAAAGTTAGCCAATAGATATTCACTATTTGAGATTGTAACACCTACCACCAACATACTTCTGGTTTTCCTATTAGTTTCATAAGATGCTGTATCCCTGTATGAAGTTGTCCTATTTTATAATTCTACTAACACACATGTCAAACCTAATAGGATATACAGTATATTATGCTTTAGAGCCAAATAACAAGTAGATCAATCCAGGTAACGCATGCCCGTCAAATGGTTGATAAGACTTGACATTGACTTGAAAGTTGCTTTTTTCTCTTTTTCACGAAAAGCTCAGGAATTACAAAAATATTTTGTAATATAAGATATTTGTTAAACAGAAAACAATACACATATGACTTTAGGAAATGTTAAGTCTTTAGAACTATTAATTGGACATTCTGGAATGTATTATATGGATAGGGGTGACTACAGTAGGACAAGGTAAATCATGTAAAGAAACAAGTGAGGCAATAATGGGGTTATGATTTGTTTTAAGGAACAGACTTTGTAGCTCTAATCCTACTTATTCAGCAAGAACAAGCATGCTCCTATTAAAGGTGGATTAAAGTCTAACTTGTGCCCTCCATGTTTTTTCTGGGTCAATGACTTTCAAGTGAATACAAGATCAAGATTCAATTCCTGGAGCCTGCACCTATAGGGCATCTGTACGCGGTTTTTTTTTTTTGCTAAAAGAGCATCATCATGAACACACTCTATATTATAGTTCTCTGGAAAATTAAGTTATAATACAAATTAATAACAAATATACAACATATTTAATAAACTTGCAAAAGAAAATATTGACCAAAAAACATTATACACATATAACCAAAATCACTTTAGCTTTATTTAGGGTTTTGCAATGTCACATCATTTATTTCTGCTTAAAGTTGCATTTATTGTTAACTAAGATCTTATATTGATAGTGATAGAGTCAGATTGCTGTGTAAAGTCTACTCCAGCACATCCCAATCATTTTCAATGAGATTAAGATCTAGACTGCATTGGCCAATCCATGTGTGACAATGATTTCTCATGCTCACTGAACCACTCCTTATCAATGAATCTTGGCATTGCCATCTTGGAATATCCCTGTGCCATCAGGGAAGAAAAAAAATACATTATTCGAAAAAGTTTGTCATTCAGTATATACAATATATATATTTTTTGGGTACTTAACCGAACTTGACCTGTCCAAATGAAGTAACCCCAGATCATAACATTGTCTCTACATGGTTGGGGAATTTTTATTTAGCTAGAAAGTGTAGATACAACAGGTTATCAGAGGCCGCTAAATCCCCATGGCTTTAGGTTCCCTTTAAAGCCATACTGTATATTATTCAGAAGATGAAGTGAGAAAAGTCTGCATGGAGACTCTAGATTATTGACCTCTATAGGTAGCTCTATATAGCATGCTGCTTCAATGCCTAAGGTAAATTATATGAAATTCGATTTACTCATGATTCATTAAAAAATATGAAGGGATTTATGCACATTTAAGCACTTACCTTTATTCTGCCACCCCTCTCAGTTTATCAGTTTTGTAAATGAAATGACAGGTACCAGATGTAGACAAATTTAACTGCTATAAGTTGGCTAGGATATGGCCAAATGATGCATACTGCAGCTTTTCAATATGAAGCAATAACCTATATGAAGCTTTTGCATATAGGTCATTGATATAGGTTGTTATTTACAGGGTTTTATAGACGGGGGTTTGTCCTTTGGTTTTCTTTAAAGAGCATGCTGTGGTGGCACAAATAACCCTACAATGTATGATTCTACCTGGATTGTCCAAGCATGCCTATGGGCCCTGATGTCTTCTATTTTTGTATGCATAAATATGGTCTATTTTGTCATTGATATTTACTTTTTAGCTCTCCAACATAAGAGTATTTTCTTTCTACTGTGCACATTTTTTGACATACTCCTTTGGTACTAGTCTCTCCATGTGTAGAGAGGCTTCCAGCTACTGGCACCTGTGGTAACTTCAATCTATAAATCATTTATTGTCCAATCTGACTTCACTGCATATATGATCGTAAAAAAACCATGCCACTGTATGCTTTATTGCATGAGCACACATTGTGGCTGGCACACCTTTATTTCTAAAATCACAAACTGCCAACACTGCCCACCACTTTAGCTTTAGAGTTTCGAATATAGTCCCATCCTGTCCTCCCATAAAGAACATTGGTATAGCCTTCTTTGTAAAGGACTACTTCCAGGCCTACAGGCACCAGCTTTTTATCAACATACAATTTTTTCTGACAATTTAGTAACAATCACTGCATATTCAACATTATGATCAACTGAACTGTAGAATGATCGTTTCATTTAAATGTTGAAATCCCAACATGGTGTTACCATTGTTTTATAACTTAAATAGTTCAGCACTAGTAGCCACTGTGGTGCAAAGTCAGCGTTGGATTGCTACAGTTTTGAAGATTTGTTGTTTGTACAGCAGACATTTTCTTCCTATTTTATGCTTCATTCGGCACTATATCGTCGGACACAAGTTGATAACATTAACGTTAAAAAGGAAAAAAATCAATCAACACTAAATTGCTTCCTTTGATCTTAATGTTTTAGGTAGCAAAAGAACTCTTTTCCACACTGCCCACTGTAATGTGTATTATCATCTATTGCTTAAATGAAAAAAATTTTTTTTTGTGCTCAACAAAGCTTTTTTTGTCATGATCACTAGAATCCTGTATGGATTAAAGTAATAAATAATGGTTCCATGGCCTGTACTTTATTCATTGTTTGGTAGCATTTATGTAAAGATATTCGTGATACTGGGCTTCTCAAGGCTTTAGCAGATTATTCCTGGAAAGAAAGTGCAGTAGTTATATAGTACGGTTATATTGTCAAATTAGTTCTTTGAAGGAGCCATATGGCTTTTAGTTCTTCCTATATGGGCAGAAAAACAGATGCAAGCTTTCTAGAGACTATTTAAAAAACTCCTTTCAACTGATTTAACCCTTTATGCCTTCACATGGCAAGTTCTTAGACAAAATGTTTGAAGTTGACTTTCATTTAACTTACATTATTTCTGATTGTAGAAAAAGTTACAAGGTAAAGTCTGCTTAATGTGAACTCTCATTGCCCCAATTCTCAACTTTCAGCAGCAAAAGCAGTCTGCAGGGCCCTCTATACCCTTTTTGGTTTATTTGTATAGCAGCTTTAAGGGCACATTTTTTTTCATTAAAAATAAAAGGTTTGGTGTTAAGCATTAACAAAATGTTTTTTTCAAAATTAATTTTAGTAGAGTTTCTTTAGGATTTGATATTTAGGTATGAGAGTAAAAATGTAGTGCACTAAAAACTATAAAATGTTAGTGAACTGTAAGGCCCACTTCAGACTTGTGGTTGAAAACCGCTTGGTTGGCTGCTCTTAGGCAACTGTAAATGTTGTAAAGATCACTGTACGTTTTGTAAAGATCACTGCAGCATTTTGACAATTTGACATGTGTTGAAGTCAAAATGTGGTTCTTCCTCCAGAGGCATAAAAGCAACTGCATGGCCAGAAGCAACATATCACATCCAGGAACTGTGCCACAACCCCACCACATTGCACATGTTTGCACAAGGTGGTTCCCAGCTGCTCCCAAACAGTTAAATAGGATTGGTGCACAGCAAACCACGGCCTTTAGGCCAGATACAGCCTAGCCGGTAGTTTTGTTCTGGCCTATCGCCCCCTGGCTGATCCGGCCTAATGCCAGCCGGCAAACCGCTGGCTCCAGAGCTGCGGGTTGCCGGCTGATGGACCAGGGGTCGTTAGGAACTACCCAAGCCGGAGCTCCGATGCTGCCTCCTTGCTGTGACTCCCCTATTTACCGCAGCAGGCCTAATACTTCTGCTGCTGCGGTAAATAGGGAATGCTCCCTGAAGGGAAATCCCTCTCCTCCACAATGCATACGGAAGAGAGGGATTTCACTTCAGGGGGCGTTCCCTGGTGGTGGCGGAGCCATTAGGACGGGGACTCAGAGTCCTGACTGGTGTGCTTCCGCCCACCCCTGAAATGGCCTAGTGGCCATAAAAGTTTGCTAACCCCGGGTTTGGAGCATTGTTAGGCTTTAGGTCCAAAACTGCAGTTCAATGCAGTTCTAAAAGGTGTGTAAGTGTATGTACAATGTAGGCTGAATGGCTCACTGCTGCAGCAAGTCTTGATCTGTGTAGAGTTTGCTAGGGGGGCTTTACAATCTATAAAAAGAATGTGTAGTGTTTTTTTTTTTTTCATTTTTGTAATTATAAACTTTAAGAGAAATATAAAAATCAAGCAACATAAAGCTGTCCATAACACAAAGTACTGAATTCCCAGCAGAACTTTGAAGAGGCCTTTTTTTGGTCATAAACATGCATTGCCAAATCCTAAAGACCTGTGTATTTAGAGCATGTTCTAGAAATCAGCTGTAAATATTATACACAAATACCAATGTCTTTTCTAGAATGAACAGTGTAATCACTTGAGATAATCTGGCACATTTGCCTAGACAAGGAAAAGAACAAAATTAGTATGCAAGGACCTGCTCTTCAATGAGTAGGTATTGTAACACCAAAGAAAGGACACAGACACGGTAGATTGCACTTTTTATTGCATAAGGACTCACAAGAAGTCACAAGTGCTTTTCTTCTTGCAAGTCATACATTCTGTTGATTAGCTTCGCTTAAAAAATGAAACGATGCAATCACAATCCACACAAGCAAATAGTCCATCACATCCATTGGGACACAGGGATGATGGTTTATCAGTCCACCATACATCTTTTTTCAGCATCACTCTGTTGTTTGTGTGGATATTGATGAACCAATTTCTCTATTGCAGTCAAGCACAAGTCTCTATCCTATGCTTAGTCTATGTCTCACAGTTAAGGGAGAAGCATTAAGCGCAACTAAACCTGTGATACACACTTGTCCCCATTCCATTGCAGGGTGCCACCATCTTTCTTCCTGCTTACGATCTTTGGACATCTTGAGTGGCTGGGATGACATAACTCCCATTCAGGCATGCACATGCATCATGTATTTTTCAAAGAAAGACTTTAGATCCACTTTAGACTGATAAGCTCATCAGTTTTGCTTCATCCTCCTATCAGCATAATCATTTTTTGGTATTTGTACCCTGCTCTCCTTCTCTTTTCCCAATCTTACCTGTGCTGTACAATGGACTGCATAAGGATGACACTAAGCCAAATTCTGGTACTTTGACAGTACTGAGCAATAATGTTTTAATGGACAGCTGTATTAATTACGTTGTATGGATGAGCCCCAAGTTATTCTTCAAGTTAAGGATCCTGGATGTCACACTGATCCCAGCTTTAGTACATAGTGAATAACTGACCTGGAACACAAGCAGGAGATGAGTTTAGATCTTCTGTGGTTTGACTAGCTGCATGCTTACTTCAGGTTAGTGACTTACTTGCCAGGACAGAGATGGCATTTTTGAAATCAGCATCTTTAAATAAGTCAGATAGCAACCTTGTAATTCCAACCTTACATACTCACTTTATAGTTTAAAAATAACACAATTGACATCCTTTTGGCAGAAAGATAGAACCAATCACCCTGGTTTGTTAGACGAGGAAAGCTTATTTCTAAGTTGTCTATAAGATGTTGTATCTACGTATGGCTACAGTTACCAGTAACAGAAAGGAACCAAAAGTATTCATTTTTACATGTCTGTGTTTTTCTTTTTCACATTAATTTAAACCAATTCAGATTCATTTGAGCAAAATTAAGCAGCAAAATATGTTCAAAATGTATTTAAAATTAGCCGTGTTTATGTTGATGACACTGAAAATGTCAAAATAGTTTTTTCTACGTAAAAATGTTACAACATTATAATTCTTTGTGTTCTTGACAAATGCTAACCAAGACCCAATGGCAAAATATAAGAGGGTCCTTGAATGAAACACTGAAAGAGAATAATGAAAACAGCCAGGCGTAATGTAAGTGGGAAAAACAAGCACTGCAGGAGTGAACAGAATGTTCCATTTCACTGTGAGCAATCACCAGAGCCAGTATCAGAATAGTCTGCTTTTAGCAAGTGTCAATGACTACATGTAAGCTCTCTACTTATGTGATGGCTTTATATTTAAGGTTCATTTTCTTACAGACAAGAAGAACCCTCTCTTGTGCCTAGCCATACATTCTCGGGTAAAATATAGACACATGATAGACATTGTATAAAGTATAAAAAATTGCCCTTACATAAAATAGTATTAAATATACTGTAAGAAATATAGCTACTTATTAAAAAATGATATGCTTTCACTGAAAAGATTGTTTAACAGCTTTATCTCTGTCATAGCAAAAGCACAATGTAATATCAACAAAGTGTCCATGTAAGGGCCTAATACACATGCTATAATAAATGCAAGAGGGACATTCATATCTTTTTATTTTCTAAGAACTCACATTTATTCTTAGAAAATTGACTGTGATTAAAATATTCAATATGCTTCAACAAATATGAAATATATTTCCTAATAATGATGCTATCATCAATGACTCCAGATGAGTATTTAAAGCTTACAGTCTCTGAGACTTCACATCTCTGGTGTATGTATATATATATATATATATATATATGCAATATGTCATGTATATCTAAAAATATATCTATAGGAGATAAATCATATATACTTCTCCTATTGCCCAGTAGTTGTTACTCCCATTACCTTTCCATAGATAACCTTCCAATTTAGGAAAAAAACTGCAAGTCAGAAATTTGAGCAGGAAAAAGCACAGCAATGTTTGATAGGAGAGAACAGTGATCAGGCAGGTAAGAATGCTTATTGCCTAAATGATATTACCTGTTCCTTTCTGCAAGAAAGCCCTGCCCAATCTTGGAGTTTGAAAATGGAACTTTAGTTTCACTTTAAACATCCCCTTTAAAGAGCTGCCTAACTAGCCTGCTTTCTTTGTGATTGATGGATTACTCCGGTCAAGAAAGAGCCTTTTGGCCTACATGGTGACCTGAAGCAGGAGAGTTTGGAACAGTCTCTTCTGAGAAGATGGTGTATGAGTTGGAACTATGTGGTGGATTTTAGGTTCCCTCAAACAAGGGTGGTATAAGACTTGTGGCTAAGCTTCTCCTGGTAGGTCATCAAGTGTTCATTCTCTGTGGAGTCATGGCAAAATAAAAGAGCTACTGGTTCTCCTATGTAGAGTAAGTCAATTAGGATAAATTTAGGTATGGGAACTTTAAACATGATGTGAGGCTGATACAGGTCTAGGACAAAACTTAGCTATGAGAACATTCATCATCATGTTAGGTCCTCCTGTGGTGAGATCTATCAGATTGTAGGAGAGATACAGATTTGTTTATATAAAGTAACAGGTGAACATTGTCTACTCATCTGAATAGCTGTGGTGAATATTGAATGCAGAGAAGTATCTAGAAAAGTGTTTCTTCTCTGCGGTAGTTTGATTTCAAGGTAGAGCTTTTCTTCTGCTGTACGACCCCCCCCCCATAAATCATTTATGTACAGGCAGCTCTAATTGATGTGAAAATAGCTTCACCTCTAGTTATATAAATTAAGAACATTTTAGATGGCAATAAGTGTATCTTCCTAAACAACAACATTTTCTGTGGAGAGTTTAAATAAGTATTTAAGAAGGCTCAATGTCCAAGAATAAATTATTTTTTAAAAGCACTCAACATGTTTTCTTGGAATAGTTTTATTATTTCTGAGAATGGTATTTACTTCACACATTACAGATTTTATTTTTTTATTTAGAAAGTGAAGGCAGCTTCTCTTCAGAAGCTGTCAGTGTTTAGTTTTTACATTTATTTTAGTTAATACAACATGCAGCTGTAATGCATAGCAGGATGACTCTTTCATACCTCCCACTTGCCATTAGATGGCAGCAGACATTAATGTTCCACAAAGACATCTTGATGTGTACACATATATCTTAAAACAGGTGCAGGCTACCTTGGGAAGGTTGAGGATACCTGATCAGCATGGAAGAGACCAAAGATCACTAAAGTACAGCACACCCTTTTAAAAAAAAGTTAAACCCTATTAGAAAGTAAGACCTTAAGCAATTGCAAATAACTAATAAGGGGTAACCAAAATGACTTTTTAAAAAATTAAAAAGGTTGTGGCATTACATACACATATGAACATACAACTTTCTCAATAAGTGCAGTGAGCACTGTTGGATTGAAAATAGTTGAGCTTTAGAATATGGGGTACTTGTAGAACACCTGAATACCAGTACTTAAAACAAACCAGGACATTTTGGCTTAGCTAGGTAGGTTCCATGAATAACAATGAATGCAGAAGGAAGAATGCTGGGATCTCTCTGTTGCCCCCCGTTGGTTAATTTAATGTATCCCTTTCCATGAAAAATGAAAAACTAAACGTGTGCTACTTAAACAGACACATGAGTTGTTCCAAGTCCTATGCTTAAGTTTAAGAAGAAAAACATCTTTAGCACTAGACTATAATTTTATGGTAATATTTACAAGCATCAGCCAGAAGACTTCGAACTGGCAGATCTGGGCATCTACTTAGCAACATCTAAACATCAGCTGGGTCACCAGTTTTTAAGTTCCAAGCGCCAGGGTGTGCCAAAGGTGCAGAGAAGAAAAACAGGCAGTAAATGACAGTGACAGTATTTTAGTATCTCTATGGACCAGCAGCCAACAGAAGCACACTGGTCTTGTGGAAGGCAAGTTCAAGACTAATTCAGAAGCTATTAAGAAGTCACTTTAAAACAAAATAAAGATTGCTAAAGAGTCTTGATTTTATAGTACCACTCATTCCCTAAAACCACATTAAAGAATGCAGAATCCAGTTTATCAGTGAGGGGAAGAGCAATAAAGTGACCCCACACTGGTTTGGCCAGCTAGAAAGCAACACTATAGAAGTAGTAAATTGGTCTCACAGCAAACCTGGCATTGCAACCAAGTTGCTGCTATATATGACATTGTTCTATTTATGGATTAGGATGTTTTATCAAGAAATGAGAATAATAAAAAAAATAATAAAAAGCATGGTGGTTTTTGTTGCCAAAACGAGTACAACCATGCAAACAACTCAGGGAAATGTAGAGTCCCCAGGTAAACTTTGGATGTGTTCCTCTGCACACTCACTCCAAAAAAAAAAAAAGTTTCTATTGCATTTGCACTTCTGTATATTATATATATACATGTTTGTACTTTGTCGGCAGTGTGTAGTTAGCCTGCCTCCTAGGCACAAACGTCAGATGATCCTTGTCTGATTATTGCTTCAAGGCTGGTATCGGACGAGAATCGACGTGTGTACAGTGCTCATCCAACATTGTTTATGGATCTATCCTGGCAGGTCCAGGAATGATGAACAATCGTAATACAAGTGAACGGAAGAGAGCACAGTGGGGATTGTGAAAGATTCTTTTCATTGACAAAAATCTAACATGTGTACGTAGCCTAAGTGTTGGCCTTTCCCTTTCACAGTCTGTTGAGTGCTGTTGTACGGTAGGTTAAGGCAGGGGTCGGCAAACACCGGCCTTTAGGCCAGATACAGCCTAGCTGGTAGTTCGTTCTGGCCTAATGCCCCCTGGCCCATCTGGCCTAATGCTCCGAAGCTGCGTGTTCCCGGCTGGATCTGCCAGGGGGCTTTAGGAACTACCAGAGCTGGAGCCGCCAGAGCTCTGGAGCTCCGGTGGCGCCTCCTTGCTGTTGCTCCCCTATTTTCCACAGCCGACGTTGTTACTTTCGCCGCCGCGGTAAGAAGGGACCATTAGGGCGGGACTCAGAGTCCGGCCTTTTGTGTTCTCCCGCCCACTCCTGAAATGGTCTAGTGGCCATAAACGCTTGCTGACCCCTGGGTTAAGGGAACCTGATATAAAATTCAGTTTCATTTGAAAAGCACATTTGAATGAATACAATACTTGAGTTAGTGCTTGTAATAGTTCTATGTATATCTTCTTGGAATACAACTTTTAAAATTCATGATTGATAGTAATGTGAATGTACCCACATTCTCATCCAGGTGTATAGTACAGTAGAATTGAAACAGTTAGAAGTTTCTTATTCTGTGGAACCCCTGTTGTTATGTGTTGCTCTGTGTGTCTGTATCCATGTGAAAAAAGCAATTTTCTGGACAATTTGTACAGAAGCACCTGCAATGGTCAGCACTGAGGATACCATTGCTGCACACATCTGTTTAATAAAGAGACTGAGGCTGTTCGTCATACTGTAATGACACAATATAAATGCATATGTCATTATTACAATGTGCAGGCTTCCTTCACTATGAAAAGCTTTATTGGCTGCAAAACAAAAAGTGACACATAGGAGGTGTGAATATTTACTGTTAACTACATAATGTAATGACTGAGCAATGTCAGACTTAAGTAAAATGAGGAACCTGCTTGTTTTCCTTAATGAACCTGAATGTCTGTATGCACACTTCTATTAAAGGTGCTAAACTTCTCCCCAGATGTTACATTGCCCTCTTGGAATGGTCTGAGATTAGAAAAGAGACTTTGAAGGAAGTTCTATTCACTGTTACTAGGTCACCGGTACAATGAAGTCTTGTGTAATGCTGTCTAAGCCTCACAATATAACTATTACTGACCTGGGTAATAAATACATTTCCCTGCACAATAAAACCTATTATGCATGAAAGTAATTGGAAAAATAATTCAGCAGGCCAAAGACACTGAATTGATTTTTTATTAGTGACTGGAAGTCCAGTAAACACAAAATCTACTGCATACATGTTTCAGCTTCGAATACCCTAGGCAGAAAGCTTTAAATGTTCCTTTATTACTCTGTTTTAAGACTTTCTAAGCATGGAAAATCTATAAATTCCAAAGAGCCCCTATAAAATGGTTTCTAAGTTACCAAACAAAAGACTACATTTTGCATATCTTTGCAGGTAAACACAGAAAAACAGCCAATTATTACTATCTTTAATGTAAATATATTATTAAATAATCTGTTTCACACATATCCATCATTGAAAAAGTGTGATCTACAACTAAAGATCATGTAGATGAAAACTGTGTTTAATCTGGAGTCATTAAATTCATACAAATAATACCACTGATGAATGCCTGACCACAATACCATACCACTTTATTGGGTAGATCTTATTAGTACTGGGTTAGATCCCCTTTTGCTTTCAGAACCATAGTAATTCCTTGTGCCATGTGCCATAAAAAATATCCCCACCACCCCTACTAGTTTACTAATTCAAGGCAGGATGGATCCACTTTTTTTATTTTGTTGATGACAAATTGCAACAATTGTGACCCACCCAACCAAATGTTGCAAGAGAAATTGAGACTCATCGGACTAGTCAATGTTTTTCCAACCTTGGTAAGCCCCTCTGAATTGTAGCCTCAGGTGCCAGGTCTTAGCTGACAAGAACGGTACCTGGTGTGGTCTCCGGCTGCTGTAGGTCAATTACTTTGACTGTTTGTTGTGATGTGCATTCAGAGATGGTCTTCAGCATACTTCAATTGTAACGGGTGGTAGTTTGAGTTACTGTTTCCTTTCCATCAGTTTGAACCAGTCTGGCCATTCTCCTCAGCAGTCTCAGCAGGTCACAAGTTTCTGAAATACTCAGACCAGCCTGTCTGGTACCAACAACAATCAAACTCACCTAAATCACCTTTCTTCCACATTCTAATACGGAGTATGAACTTCAGCAGGTTGTATTTACAATGTCTATATGCTTGTATGTATATATGTTTACATTTTGTGGAAATAACAGGGACAATTTACTTTGAAGTCTACAGCTGCCAACTGTTTAAATTAATGCCAAAGCTTCTAATTACGGGCGGAGTTTAGGATGGACCTGTGGAAACATATCTGCAAAAAAATAAAATATAAAAAAGAATATTTCTCCACCAGGTGGGTGTTGGTTTTTATTTACAACAATAAACATAGTATACTAGCTGTCACTTTAATTTAGACATATAGGGTCCTAAAAAAACAGTTTTTCTGCGGAAAACAGACAAGAAAGTTATATTTTTAAGCAATTTAGAAGTTTATAAATGTGTTAATTTAAAAGCTGGGTTAATTACCACCAAAGTAGTGTCAGTAATCCTATTAAACATTTTGTAAATATGACCTATATGACCTATTGCAACACCGAGTTGAAAAACATCAATTGTAATAATTTATAATTGGTAGTGGTTTCTTCTTCTGCTTTGTATGTCAAAACAGGATATGAGATGGCAGGGGAAACAACAGTAAGTGACAGATGCAGTGAGTAGTCAAAGTGATGGAACCTGTTAACTGAGGATAACTTGTAGTGGCCAGGACTAAAGTGGAAGATTTAAAAAAAAAAATAACACCAAAAAAGTAAATATATAAAGATTTTTTTTCTTTTATACAGATATATTGTGCATACCAGTGACTTTATGCATCAAAATATACTTCACCTTTACTGTTTTAAAACACACAGTTTGGGATCACTTACCATAGAACTTATCCCTTATGCCTCTTTCACACATTTAAATTTTGCTACAACACAAGTTCACAGTATGCTAAAATTACATAAAAATAGTTCCCAGTACAGTATAATCTATGAAGACACAACCCGTCTACTTCCATGAGCCTGCGATCTATACGGGGGACATGGTCCGTGGCTCTGGCTCTGGCCAGAGTCGTGGACCACCAAAATTTTCTCCGGTCCACCAGTTGGCGACCGCTGTGTTATAGGACAGTGGATTGAATTTTTAAAATTACTTTTTAACAAAAAAAAAAATATCAACCGTATTTACTAAATTGTGCAGCAAAGTGATTAGTAAAACAAATAACAGAAAGTAAAAAAAATAAACTCATTAGATTATAAATGAAGGAAAAAAAGAAATGTCCCTGTTTTCAGCCAGCTCCCATTTTATAAATATCCCTCATTAGGTTTACAGAAATAGTATGATGATCCTTGAAAATAGATGTTCACCACTTCTGCGTGGAGTGACTAGGTGTGGGCACCATTCCCTGTAGTGCATTATCCTTCCTCAGGTGTTTATTCTTCCTTGTCTAGAACACTTAGTAGATGATGTGATAAACCTTCACTTTCTGCATCTATCATTATTGATGAGTGTGTGATCAGTACATCTCAGATAACACGTTCTTTTAGGTTACACTCCTAACACCGCTAAATAAAATATGTACGCTGCTTAATGGAGAGATTGTCTGATCCAATCTGAGAAATGGCCACATACTGAACATACCCACCCCTAAAAAACACTTCAAATGTGACCTCTATCTTGGAACATACCCTCCAACAGGCACCAGAATGCATGTTAGTTATTGGAAGCAGCTGGTGACATTACAGACAAGATAATTATTATAACTATTATAATAATACACATTACTAAAAAAGCAAGGCATTTGTTTAAACCATAGTAAAGGGTTTTTTAAGCATAGGGAAAGAAAGCAGTACAAAGAGCAAGATCTTGGAGGAAGTGAATTAAAAAAAAAACAAATGAATGAATTGACAATTGTGAAAGTAGCATGAAAAAAATTAGTAAAAAATAAAGTAAAAGAAGTAAAAAATAAAGTAAAAGGTAAATATGAATTCAATGAAAATATGCTCAACTTGCTTTTTAAAGTGTATCTGTCATGAGAGAACTGTGGGTGTTGCCATTGCTCACCTCCGTCCAAAATCTTCTTATTGCATTGCAGTGTCTGGCATTTTTTGAGTCACAAGTTTGGGACAAACTTGCTGAAAATAAGTATCAGAAACCTATCAGAAGGTATTATCTCCATATTGTCACAGATCAGTGATTGAAGCCAATTCTTCAACATGACGGTCAAGCATCGAATGTTATCAGAATAAATAGTCAGCAGTGGCAACTTTTGTAAGATGTTTTTTTCATGTTAAACTATTTAAGGGCGTTAAATACTATAAAACAGAGGTGCCCAACCTATGGCCTGTGGGCCGTAGGTTGGGCATCCTGTTCTATTTGGCCGAAAGATCCGGCCCTCTTCCCATTCCTTCATGCGGCACGCGCATTTCCTATGTTTCTCTATTGAGATCATGCTACCAGCAAGGGGAGCTACTTGTACTGTGAGATAATCCCAGCAGCAGCATGAGAGCTGTTCATACTTCTGTCACTATCCCCATGTATAAATCCTCTTATCTCCTTCATTAACTGCCATAGAGATGTGAATTTTTCACGATTCACAGGGGGCCCTAAGAGCTGCTACTAACCCACATTTAAGCCCTTTAAACATAATAAGTTGCCAGATACGGGGTCACAAGCATAAAATCCTAACAACAATCAGGGATATTTTCACATTAAGGGGGGCTATTTCAGGACCAAGGTTCTCAAATTGAGATTGCATATTGGGGACCCCCTGGGGCCCTCAATGTCTCTGGAACAGGGGGATGTTGGCAACTGGTGCTGAAGATGTAGTAGTAAGAACCTGTACCCCTTGGCTATCTGACACATGAATTGCATTTCTCTGGAAGTATCCATTGCAGAGATTATTGATTTGTCATCTCTTTTTTGGTGCATGTGTGTTACAGTAACTAGAAACACATCAATTTCATTTCATTTTTAATTAAAACTATTATAGTTTTAAACATTCATCTTGCATTATGGCCTGCAAGTTTTTTCCCAATGTCAACAGCGTCCCCCAGATGAAAAAAAGTTTGGGCACCACTGCCATAGAAGGAGCAGAAGTGGTTAGTAAGGCTAAAGGCATTGTTTGAAAACTGTTTCTGTGGGTTACTGTACATTACAGATCATCATGACATTGCCCTTTAAAAAACAGCTGTGTATGCACTACATTTGGGCAAAATGCCAGGATTTTTCTTAACTCCCTATTTTCCAAACTTTTACAGTATGCTTTTATAAGAAATTGTCCAGTGTTTTTATAGCCTTTTAATTGCCCAATGTAAAAAATAATTTCATCCTATTAGTTAGGCAACCTCCAGTTTTTGTCACTATTAAATTTATTTTATTAATCCAAACCAAACCCTGCCTAAACTAACTGTTCATCTGTTGTAACCCGCTTTGCTCTTCTTAAGGTTTATGGATTACAAATATCTGTGCCAACTCTGAGAAATGGCGAAAGAAACTAAGAGGAAATGAAGTTCAGATTAGTGCATTAGACTGAGCCGATCTGTCTTATATTTGAGCCAATGGAATTTTCCTTTGAACAGATGCCTATGTAGATGCCAACACTAAAAACAACTGTACACAAACTGGCATTTACTTTCATCTTGACACATCATTTTACACGCACTCTACATGAAATATCAGTTGCTTGCTAAGTCACTGGCACTTTTTGAGTGAAGGAAATGTAATTCATGTCGTGTAAAGATTTTTTTCCTTGAGTGTAACCCTTGCAAGATTGGGTTTCATTATTTTGACTACAAGCGTGCCAATCTACATAAATGTAATTTGGACCGGCTCTGAAGCATAATGTGCACTGAGGTGCGTAACGATCGCAGACACGTCAGATTATTCTTCTATCCACTGCCAAGAAAAAGAATGAGGCACAAACTTTACACTTCCACCCTGATGCTCTGATTCTGAATCAAATATAAATGGTTTAAAGGATTTGGGTTGCCACTGTGTACATATAAATTAACTTATACATAGCTGACATTTCTTTAAAATTTTGACTTACTGTCAGATAAAATCTGGCTGCTATGATTAGGCGTAATTAGTAACTATATTTTTTAAAGTGTTCTTGGTCTTTACTTTTTTTTTTTTTTTGCTTTGTTTATATATCTGCTTATTTAACTCATCAGTGGTGAATTTACTACATATAGTCAGTAGTCAGCATGCTAAGTAATAAGATAATTGTATGTATAATTGTGTTATTACTTCAAGTGGAACTCCAAGATAACAGAGAAATATACAACAATATATAGTATATATTATAAATAGCAGTATTAGATTTTGGGGCACTTTAGTTATTCATAAATGTTGTTGGTATTTATTCTTTACACTCCATAATACATCATATTAAATTTAAAGCTCAAATAATAAAAAATAGAATTCAAATACAGAGCAAATAGCTAAATATACAGATAAAATACATATAGGGTAACTGGTTCAAAGGGGTTGTATTTCAAGCCATCTGGTTTTGAAGTGGGAGGGAGGCGGTCTGATTTTCTCTACTGTATATGCTTGTCACTTTACCAGACTGTGATAGGATAGCATATGGAGAAGTAGCAGATCTTACAATTCTTGAAACATTTAAAGTAAAATTAAACCATTAGTCAAAGACAACATATTTGCACATCATGGCAAACGTACCTTGAAAAGTAACCCCTTTTGGTGTTCATCTTCAGTGCCGGTGCTAAATTCTTCTGATGGTCTTCTTCCAGGTTTGATGTTTCCAGACATTCAATCAATGTAACAACTGCACAGAATGTGTTAAAAGACTGCTGTGCAAGACTTCCATTTCTGGTGTGGCTATATTCATGTAAAGGAAATCTATGATGCCCCATTATAGTCAACACAACATTTCCTCCCCCACCAGAGACCATGTTCAGATGTAAAACCACTCTGTACAGACATGCACTGGTGGCACGGGGCATCTGCAGTATATGAGGACCTCCACTGTACTCTGTACCTGGATGACCTCATTTGACAGCTTATGGGCATGCTTTCATGTGTAGAGGAATTAAAGGACATCTCCGAGGGTTCGAGGGTGATGTGTGCTTCCCAAACAAACAAGCAGCTAAGCAGCTGCAAAGATACAGAAATATTTATTTGTAATTTTTTTGGGAGCATCCTAAATAATATTTATTGATTAGGCAATCCTACACAGGTCAAAAGAGGTTTGTCAATGAGAAATAACAGGCATTAGTACTTCTGTACCAGTGGTGAGTTGGGTGCTGCAAATGACAGAAGGCAGATGCTTGCGCTACCGCTGCCGGTGGCCCTCCTTGCACCGCTATAAAACTAGTGACCGTGTGACAGAAGGAGCGCAACCAGCGGGAGTGTGGTAGTGTAAGCTGTACATATTCTGGGCCACGGCAACATTTTATTCTTTGTTACTGGGCCCTGCTGTCAGTAAGGAGGGGGACCACTGTTCTATACCATTCCTCCCTCCTGTGCTATGCTTTTGATCCCAGTAGGGTTATTCAAAGCGGGAGCACAGTGCTTTTTTATCTCTGAAGCATAAGCAGGCAAACAAAAGGTGAACCTTTAAAAAATAAGCAAAAGCAAATTAAAAAAAATTCCTAATTTAAATTAACCTCCCTGGCGGTATTCCCAAGTGTTAATGCGGGGGTTTATTTTAAGTACCAAAAGTGGTAACTCTGAGCCACACTCGGATTGCCATTATAAAAGACTTACTTGGTCTTGACGAGCCTGCGGCATCCTCTGACAATGCCTGCCTGGCATCTGTGTTCCCTGGCCTCGTGTCCCTGGTGTGATCAGTGTGAGCGTGCGGGGTGGTGTGCTGGGAGGCGTGACCAGTTAAGAAATTTACAGAAAGTACAGATTTGACATTCAAAATTACTGATATAATCAGACCGCCAGGGAGGTTTTTGAAAATACAGTGAAGTTATTGGCAGAAGGGGCATTAGGGTGGAATACTAACATTTATACACTGTGAAATGTTAAATTGTAGAGGATACATTTATTAGGAGGCATACAGGAGAACACTAGAGCAATCCAAGAAAGGAATAATTTGGGTGTTACATTTAATGGTGTCTTTTGCAAAGAATAGAGGGAGTTTAGAGATTTTCTGAATGTGAGAATGAAAAGGGCTGAGCCACTGCTGGAAATGTTCTGTCTAGGTTGATTAGCAGAGCCACCACCAGGCATCAGTAATGTCTACATAAGTTTTTTAGTGTCATCTGTCACATTTAAGGACATAGAAAAATTAGAATCTTATGCAA
Source organism: Pyxicephalus adspersus (assembly GCF_032062135.1). NCBI lineage: Eukaryota > Metazoa > Chordata > Amphibia > Anura > Pyxicephalidae > Pyxicephalus > Pyxicephalus adspersus. The sequence continues at coordinate 84,335,385 of NC_092861.1, read as the reverse complement.
ACAGAAGAAGCAATGTTTTGCAAGGCCAAAAGTCCATGACCTTCAGAAAGAATGTAGATTTCAAAAACGTAAAGATACTGATCTCAAGTCCTATTTTTCTTTTCCTAATCTTGTTTGTTTTTCTGTAATAACTAGCTTCCTGACCTTAACTTGTCCATAGCCATTTAAAAATATGTATGTGACCTTTAACTGTAGCCTACCTTTGCACTTCCCAAAGAAGATAAATAATAAAGCATCACAGCTGAATTTTTACTTTGATAGGACCAATAACAAATAATTATTATATAAACCTAGGAAGCTTTGGGATCATTGATGAAATATACAACATTTCTGTAAACTAACCCCTTGTGGGGTCATATTGCGGGTTCATTGATTATTTTGACTGTTGAGGCAGATTTTAGAGACAGCATAGTAACTTAAAGTAAACCTGTGTTTTGCTCACTGGATGTCTTGTGTAAGCTCTAAAACCCTCCGGCCAGTGCTTACATAGAGCTATCGACCCTCTCCACACCCCATGGAACAGGGACGGGACAGTCACTTATCACCAGTACTGACGCATAGGAGGCAGAGTCACATGCTTCTCCGTGTTTGGAAGTATGAAGTATTTTCTTTTTCTTCTCAATACCTAAATTTAGCAATTAAAAGGAATGTGCTTCTCAGAAATGTGCCAATAATGTGAACCTGATGATTTGTTTTACAACAAAAAATAGTTTTCTTTTATTTAAAAAAAAAAAAAAAAAAAAAACTTCTTTGTACTCTCATAAGTACAAGGCATTCTTTTAATTTGAACTTCAAAAGAAGACTGTCTGGTAAAGCTGTTTCAATTTAACTAATGTTGTAGTAGTATAGCAGAGGTGCCTTTCATTAGCACCATAATGCTATGCAACTGTTTGGGTTGTATTTAAATATTTGGGACAAACTTGAACACTACATGTTCAAATATTGTGTCCAACATTTGGCTGTGTCGAAGTTTCCTGTACTAAAAAACAGTCACTCCTTTTACACAGTCACTAATCTTGTATCTGCCCCCCTGCAATTTTCAACAGGCAGTTTGTAGTGGATCCCACCTAATCATTCCTCATCACAGGCTATGTGCAGCACAATGATAACATTTCCACTTATTTTATAAAATAATATTTCAGTTTGCGAAAGCATAATAAACTGCATTCAAAATAAATGTATATCCATTCTGATTACTGAACAATATATTTAAACAAATGTATTTAAGTCAGAACTTTAGCCTTAAAAAACCTAAAGGTGAACTCTGGGCAGATAAAAACACAAATTCTTTCAGGGATGTGTTTGTTATAACAAATAATTAAAATATATATGAAAGGAATAGAGAGAGAGAGTTGGGGTTTTCTTTGGCAAATAAACTTGTATTATAGTAGATTACATTTAACATCAAATATATCACAATAGTTTGTGGGACATACAGGTAAAGAACTTAGAAATATTAATCCAAGGTAATATCACTGGGATGCAGAACCTTTTTCGCTAGACACAGAACTCCCTGATTAGGTAAATATTATTAATGCTTATAAACTGCACATTGAAAGGATATAAATATAATCTACTGTAATACAAGTTTATTTGCCAAAGAAAACCCCAACTTTCTCTCTATTCCTTTCATAAATATTTTCCCCCTATGCGGGGTTGGCTCAACTATGATATTGTTTAATATTTTAGGATAGGTAGACCCTTTTACCTTTGGCTGGCGTTAACACTTCCGCCGCCGGGGTAAGGGGACATTCCCTCTCCTCCGTATGCAATGTGGAGGAGAAGGATTTCCCTTCAGGGTCGTTCCTGGTGGGGGGTGGAGCCATCAGCATGGGGGAGAGAGAGTCCGACCTAGTGCGCCTTCTTCTAAAATTGCCTGGTAGCCAAAAAAGTTTGCTGACCCCTGGGGTAAAGCATCACCAAAAGCTATCAAAGAAGGGGCAAAGAGTGACCAAAAAAATGTGCTTTACAGTCTGCTAATTTTGTCAATTTCCAATCAAGGGCAGGGACAAGACCTAGTTATCACTGGTCAACAAACATTTTCTTGCTAAACAGATTAATGGCATTTTAGGTTATGTTTGATGCACAGATTCCAAATATGGTATTGGTTTCGCTAGATTTGCTCTAGTTCTTGAAATTATGACCTCAAAAATAATAGAAAACTAATGAATCTTGAAATTTAGGCAAAGTAAACTAGATATGCCTATACAAAATTACATTTTTGAAATACCTAATGTCAATATATTCTATATTGAGTATATTTACAAAACTAATCACAAAGAAGTCATTGAAAAATTCCATTTGTATGATTTCTTTTTATGCTGATGATCAGGACAATCACGTTGAAGGCTCCAGCAGTAGTCTGCCATCATGTGTCTATCCTATCTGCCCTGATACCTTTCTTCCATCACCTTTATATCTTGATAGAACCTCTCCCCTTGTTCCTCACTGAAATCAACAAGGTTTTCTGGAAATTTTTTTGCAAATGACAATGGGGATGGTGTACTATTATGCTCATAGTAGCACCCAAATTTTTCAAGTTTAAGAGCAAGTTTTGTACCAGTTCTTTATAATTTTGTGCTTTATGGTTAACCAATACATTCTTGACAACCATGACATAGCTGTGCCAGGCAGAAGCTTCAGTATCAGTAATGCAAAATGTAATTTTGAATCATTTATCAGTTTCTGAAACTGGGACCCATCAAAGATTCCTGCTTTTAATTTTTCAGTACTCAATCCAGAGAAGAATCTACAAATGTATTTGAAGCAATCACCGTTCTTGTTCAAAGCTCTAACAAATCGCTTCATTAATCCCAACTTTATGTGTAGTGGAGGGAGAATGATTTTTTCTTTGTCAGCCATTGGATTGTTGATGATGTTCGCTGTACCTTTTTTCATGTTTTCCCTTGCAGGCCATGTCACATTTTTCCAGTGATCCTGCTTTGCTCTACTATCCCACAAGCAGATGAAACATGGGTACTTTGTGTATCCACTTTGCTGTCCAAGTAGGAAGTTCACCATTTTTAAATCAGCACATATGGACCATTGGTGTTCATGATAGTAAAGCTTTTCTAAGACCATTTGGATATTTTCATATTCTTCTTTAAGTTTTGTTGAGTGACCAATTGGAATTGATGCATAGACGTTGCCATTATGCAGTAAAACAGATTTCAAACTTCGAGTGGAACTGTCTATGAAAATCTGCCAGTCTTCTGCTCAGTATTCTGGTACTCCCATACAGGCTAGTAGTCCAGGGATGTTACAACAGTACATAAAGTCTCCATCTTCTCTGAAATATGGTAGGAGTGTCACCTCTCTTGTCCGATAAACTGTTATTTTAACTTCCGGTCTCAGACAGTTCTTTTCCTTTATCCTGGATGGTAAAAGTTCAGATGCTTTTTTTAACAGACTTAGGTCACCTTGTTATATCATTGAGTTCTTCTTGGGAGAACTGCTGGTTTGATGAAACACTTCCTTCACATTCACTAAAACTGCTAACGCCTGGATTACACTCCAAACCCTGTGTATCCTCCATGTTGGATACAGAAATATCAGGGAGTGTACTGAGCACTGGTATGGGAACATCAGCACCATGCCGCACAGTTTGTCTTGCTGATTCCAAATCAGTACTCCCATTTGTTTTTCCTGTAACAATCAAAACGTTTTACATTCACAGCACAAGAATAACAATCATTTTGTTGATTTTGGGGCTCTCGCCATACCACAGGTACACCAAATTTCAAACTTTTCAGACACTCTACACAAGTTTTGCATACCATATGGGGAGCCAAATACTTATCTTGGTCCCCCAGTTTATTACCAAAATATGTAAGATATGTTTGTTTCACAAATTCTGTAATGTGTCTTCTCTGTTTTTGCTGGGAATATTCACCACAAATGTAGCAGAGTACATTAGGGTCATTTAAACAACTTGAAGAACTCATATTTCTGTAAAAAAAAGAAAATGTATGAATAAAAAGAAGGCAAATAAAAGTTTCATGTAAATAATGCTACATTTAATAAATAAAATGCAAAACATTGGTATAAATAAAGAATAATAATAATAGTAATATTAACCACCTAAGCGTTACACTGAGGTCTAGATTTCTGTACCAAAAGTGATCCACTGTTTTTCATGAAATTTTTTTTTAAATTGTAGACCTGTAACTTACAGAAATATGTCCGAACAGGGGTTCTAGTAGATAATATGAATATAAAAAATGTTTGAAACACACAATCATGTAAAAAAAAAAAATTACTTTTAATAAAATTAAAGGAAAAACACAAAAATCAGCAATGTAAACAAATCATAAATACTGAAAATACTGAAAAAGCAATAACTCTGTATATTGTAAAGTACTATATTATTCTAAAACACCTCCCTAGTGTGGCAATTTTTAAAACTTTGATTGTGTATTTATTGGAGTTTGTTTTGAATTATTTTGTATTTGATTGGATACGGGAGTTTGTATCCAATCCAATACAAAATAAGAATTTGAATTTCCAAGTTATTTACTTTTATTTTATTTTTTTGTATTGGATTGGATGCTGGAGTTTGTATCCAATCCAATACAAAATAAGTGTTTGAATTTACCAGGTATATACTTTGTAATTATTTGAATTATTTTGTATTGGATTGGATACGCAAGTTTGTATCCAATCAAATACAAAATATAAATTTGAATTTCCAAGTTATTTACTTTTATTTTTTTTTTATTTTTTGTATTGGATTGGATACACAAGTTTGTATCCAATCCAATACAAAATGACAGTTTGAATTTACCAGGTATATACTTTGTAATTATTTGAATTATTTTGTATTGGATTGGATACAGGAGTTTGTATTGAATCCAATACAAAATGTTTGAATGAGTTTCAGTTTGAATTTCCCGCACACGCGCCGACGTCATCACGCACGCAGGGAGGAGCCGTCCGTTTTTTTTTTTCTCCGCCGGACGGCTTCTCCCTGCAGAGATCATCCGGCGCTGGAACGAGCAGGACGTCGGACGATCAGCGGGACCAGGTAAGTGAAAAATCTCGGGCTTAACCATCCTTGCAATTTTTTTTTGCCCGAGCGAAGGTCGGGCTTAACTGCAAGGAGGTTAATAATATGCTGTGTTAACATTTGTTGTTGGTAAAACTGTCTATTTTGATTCCTGTATCACAAGAACTAGAGCCAATTTAATGAAACTGATGTCATTTCTGGATTCAGCAGACCTGCAATACACTAAATATATTGAAAAATCTTTGGCAAGCAAAAACATTTTTTTTGTTGAGCTGTGTAATAATTAACTACAATAGAGAAAACTACAGTATCAAGGCTGGCTCTGCTGTTCAGACAGACTGTTCTGTGTACATTTTTGGAACAAGTAAAACAATGCATTGTACGTGCAAGTAAAACAACTCCCAAATATGTATTTTATGTATATGTATTTATCTGTTTGACTAGATATCAGCCCCACATCCCCTTTAATAATGTATTTTGTGTATGGTTGATACATGAATACATTTTTTTGTATTTTTGAGTGTATAATGTTTTGCAAATTTGTTACAGCTTTTCCCATTACTTCTACAACTGGGATATAATATGTTATATACAGATATGCTTTTAAATTCAGTGTATTTGATTTTTTTTGCATTAAAGATTTCTAAAGTATCTAATGAAAATGTTACTATGCTCCCAAGTTACAGTATCCTTTCCAAGGTTTCCTAATTGTCTAATTATATACCAATATACTTAATATATAAACTACTTAAAAATGTCCCTCAGGAATTAGATGACTGTAGTTGGAAGCCTCACCATGCACAGGAATATTATGACACCTCACACTTACATAAGGTTCTATAATGTTGCGTAGTGCAGGGTATCACATTCTAAAGGACTTCAGTTGGCAAGTAGCACTCTTCAAATAGATCTCACATAAAGCTTATTCAAAAGCTGCCACCTTTGTGTCACCTTCTTTCATTTATAACCCTGTATTTTGTCTTGACAAAGGCTTAATGGCATATTCATAAACAGTGGGTGAAAATGAAGAATGGTCTGTTCCTACAGGCTCTAAATGTACTCATTAGATGAAAAGCAGCATCATTTACTTTATGATTGGCCTTAGATACCCACATTACAAAGAAATAACAGGAAATCAATATTAAATACACAGTATGTTCTTAACACTTCACAAACAGTTAGCGAAAGGCCAACATTCCTGATTCAAAGTTATTTTTCTATCTGAGTATTGGCACATTTTGCTCTGTATTCGACGTATAATTTTGCTAATGTAAACAAATGCAAAGTGCTTTTCAATTAGATTTTCTTCTGGTAATCTTTAATGCTTGCTCATCCCTTGAGTCTGCCCCTCATAAGGCAAGAAAGCCTCACTTTGTAGGTCATGCCAATGGCTCTAGCTCAACATTTTCATTAAGAATGGAATTAAAACTGGGAGTTCTCAAAGACAGACAGAAATGTTAGTCTGGATAAGTAGTACTGGGCTGATTCACTCTACATAATTTTATTAAGCTGTAATATGGTTTGCTATATTGCCTTAGTACATTTTTTATTTGATTTAAAATGTATACTCCTATTTAAACGAATCACACTTTTAGGATACCACCCTACCTTATGGTTAAACACGGGGCCACATTGTCTACTTTGACTGCACGCTTGCCTTTTTCATAGACATGTCTGTACATTTCTTGACCACAAAATGATCCATATGCAGAACAAGACTTTTAACAATTGAAGTTTTACGGGTACCTAGAAAAATACAGAGGAACGGCTCCTCAGATCCTAATGTACTTATTAGGTTTTAGGCTGTTGCTGCACTTTTAGGAACACATCCAATTTTCTATAGTTATATTTATTAGCCAAAGTGTTCTGTTTGGCAATGGAGCTTTGTATGTGTTACTTGAGCATGATCCCAAACATACCTAGGTAGCCCCTACAATATTATTAGCAACATCCAAAAGTCCAAAAAGGAATACAATTATAAATGTACAATGCTGATAAACAGGAGCCTATTAATAAATCAATAAACCAAACATTTTCTGATTGTTAATTATTCACTGTTATTCAAAACACATGCGCAAGGTAATTTACCTGCAGTGTTTATTTGGTTGATATTCCATCTACTGTTTTTTTAAAAAAAGCCCAAGAGTGTAGACTATACCAGGACTAAAACAGATGGGCTGGTATGCAATTTAAGCTGTGTTTTCTAAAACACACAAAAGCTATTAGTATTGTGGCCAAAATATGTCCCATCACCTGTGCCAAGGTGTGCCTGTGCCATAATGTCTGGTGAATCCTTCACTAACAATTTACAGAGCAGAAAATAATGGCTGGTGGGAAACAAGAATAAGAAAGGTGTGCAATTTTTTATAGGGGTATCACACACACACACACATATATATATATATATATATATTTATATATATTTATATATATTATCAGGAATAACTAATATTATGTGAGGTAAAGTAAACAAAACAGGATTATAGCCCACACATGATTGGATGTTTTACTGCTTTAAACCCCCCTATTGTTTATACTAAACACATAGCAGGTAAAGTGGCTGATCCACATACTTTTTTAAGTCTATTAAATAAAGGTTGGAAGTGATTAGATCATCTAGACACAAGTCCAACAGTCCCTGTTCTAAAAAGTCAAGGTAGCCAGTATATCAAGTAGACAACCTCAGCAATTAGTAGCCTTCATATTCTTTTAGTACAGATTTCCTTAAAACTACCTGTCACCACCTTGGAACATTTTTTTATTAGACTAGACACAGTTTTTACCATACCTACATTAGACTTGATACATTTTGTACCGTTTTATACTGCATAGTTTCCTATATAAGTGTATATAGTTTCATTTATAGTCATTTCATAGAAAAACACTATCAGGCAAAGGGCTGCCAATATAAGACTCCATTTATAGGCAAAAGGTACTGGCAATATCTGAATGGTAGCCAACAAGAGCTGTCAGCACAGCCTTAAATGGGAAACATGGTTTTGTATTTAAGTTATATTTTAGTTTCAGCTTGTCACTCCCATAGTTCTTTCCAAAGGGATAAAACACTGGCAAGGCACCTTACATTGGAACACTGGATGGTATTAAATGTAGATCAATTGATAATAACTGCTGCTCAGTTTTCTTTAGCTGGCAGCAAGTAGTGATATTTAAACTATTTGTCAATTTTCAAATAGTTAATAATAGAAAAAAATACTTTATTATGACTCTTTATAACTGTCTGCAGTTTTTAGGCAATAATATACTAAACATTCTTGTGATCATTGGCTTTACATAAAGAGGAGTCAGTATATCCCCCTGATTAGACTGTGAATAAGTACTTACAGACACACACTTTTATTACCTAAATTCAGCTCCCAACTCTTGTTCTGACACACCTTGGCATCTGCTTTCCTTTCTTGGCTAGCTCCCTTACTCTGCCAACACTTGAGAACACTGACAATCAAGAATCCTGTTCAATTTCAATAAAACAGATTGGAACAATGTACTTTCTAGCATATGTTTATTTCCTTGCCACATTTTGTCATTGAACTGTTCTCTTCCAAAAGCTACTTGAATGTCCAGAAGACACCCCTGCCAGTAATTTTACATCCATATTCCTGTAAGACAGACTACCCACTCTCATTTCCACCATACCAGCCTGTCTTTGTCTAATAGACCAGTATGTTTCCAGGAATTCTTAGCTTTGCTATGTCTGCTATATATGTTGGTATATAATACACCGCATTGCAGGCTAATAAACATTTATATTATGGTTTTCGGCATTGGGGACTGAGCTCTGTCTGTTTTTGGTCTACTCCATCTTTAATGGTTAATCTGACCCTGAACAGTTCTTCCACTCAAAGCCTAATAAAACAATAGAGATTTTAATGCTAAAACACTATAAAAACATTACAATAACAAATAATCTGTCTGTGGATATTTCTTTCTTCCACTGATACAATAGAAACAGCAGGGCAGGGTATGTTCTTTGACAACTATTTCAAACTCTCTAAATATTTTATGTTACATGCATCTAAACAAGTAAACATTTTGCCAGGGACTTTCTGTTCTCAACGCATTTCGCACATAGCTTTCCCAGTTTATGGAATTATAGTATCTAAAACAAAGAATTTATTTTATGATACATTATTAATACTACAAGAAATCTGACAATTACCACTAATAATTCAGATAGACCAAGCCCACTAATTTACTGCTGTTTCTTGGTCTTTCCTGCAGCCAATAATTTTGTATAAAGGAAAAGCACCAATTTACTGCCTCTGCCCATCTCCCAATCAGTGCCTCTGTCTTGGCTGCGGCTTAGATCTGTAAATAGTAAGAAATTAGAGAGCCTATCAGATCTAAAGAAGAGCACAGCAGATGAATTGGCTTTATTTCATTGCTCTTTACTTGCGTTCAATTAACGTGGAGTAGCTGGACCTAAAGCCTGTTTTTGATAATAGGTTTGATTGAATTCTTTAAAATAGTTCTTAAATGGAACCTAAACACATAATCTGAATTTTAAATCTTTTTCTTACCCCTTAATTTTACATGAAATTTCTAACCAATCCCTTAAATGTAGAATCTCACTTTAATTCCTAACTCTGAAGTCTAACTCTAACCTAAACATTACCAAATGCCTGACACTAAGCAGCAGTTCAAATACTGAATGATATCTCTTTTTTAGCTAGTATTTCTAAGTATTAGGATTCTGGCACTGAAATGTACTAACCAGAGTTAGTTAGTTTTTCCTAGACAGCTATGGCACAGGCAGTAAAAGCAGGCATTGTTTTGATAACACTGTTGCGGTAATCTAGTTGTTTTACTTAAGAGCAGAGCCTAGTAATTGAGCAAAGTAAATTTTCATTTTCTAAGGTGTATGTTCAACCAAAAAAACGGTTTTAAAAAAACAGGACTTGGCAGGTTTATTAAACTGAATACTGCTTCATAGAATTTTCTAAGCTTAATGAATATTTAATTTGCTAACTAAACATCTTCTATTCTAGTAATTTAAATACCCCAGTGTTTAAGTCAACAGATCAGTATGTTGCCCTATGTATACAGAAGTTTAACACATTTGCGTGTATCAGTATAAAAGCTTGCCCAAGAAAAAGCATTCCTGCTCTGGGTCTCCTGGGCTATTTACATTTGTCATCAGCCTAATATCCCATGAGTACTGTATTACCTTTTCAACATGCAAATACATTTGTATGGCAGAAACTGAATATTTTCTTTTTCATGAAATGTTTGAATTACATTTGGTTGACGAAATCAAACAAATTTAGCTTTTTTCCTTTCAAGTAGTCATAGGAAAACAACATTATAAGCAATTGTTATAACGTCAATGAAGACATTATAAAAAGCATTGTGTGTGTTCCCGGTCTGCTTTCTCTACTGTGATGTCATGTGAATGATTTTAAATTACCTTTTAAATTCCTACTTTTACAGGGAGGATAATTTGTCTTGTATTTCAGAGGAATTATAATTAGGATTCTGCTGCTTAGCTTTAAATAGTTATTTAGTAATTATATGGCAAATTTGTTACATGAGAACATCTATGTCAATAGGGAGAGGCTGTTTGCTTTTTTTTTTAGTAAAGAATCATAGGAAATGATCCTAGAAAACAGGATTTTAGCCTGGCCTTTTAATGTCAAGGTTTTGAGACATACGAATGACATAATATTAAAGAATCATCTGGTCTAAGCAATTTCTAAAATTATTTAAATCTAACCAAAATGAAAAAAACACGTAACAAGAAAAAGTTCCTCTTATGCTTTCATAGCATAGCAAATAATCTATTTCAGTATGACTTTATTGGTATCTAACATCATTGTGGAGGTCTTTTGACTCACTTTTCTGAACAATACTGCTTCAGTTCCTTGAGGTTTGAAGGCATTTATTTATGCACATCTCGCTTGGCGCGCTTGCTATCATTGTCCTGTTGCATTCAAGTTTCAGCCAAGCTTTAGCTTACACACAGGTGGCCTCATATTTGACTCTAGAATAGTTTGGTATTTGTACTCATATACTGTGTTTTTGTTTTTGCCAAATGTGGCGCCATTCGTTATGGCCAAATGTCTCCACTTTGGTCTTGTCTGTCCAACGTACATTTTTCCAGAACTTCTGTGGTTTGTTCAGATGCAACTTTGGAAACCCAAGACATACGTTCATGTTGTTTTTAGAGAGAAGAAGCTTTCTTCTGGCAATCCTTCCTGTACTGTCATAAACTTTAACATTTACTATGCTAACTAATGTCTTTAGAGTCTGAAATGTAGCTTTTTGGGTTTTTGAAATTTCTCAAACATTGCACAATAGGACTTTGGGGCATTTTTGCTGGGATGTCCACTCCTTGGAACATTGGCAACTGTCTTCAATGTTTTCCACTTGTGAATAATCTTTTCTGTAGATTGATTTCAAATTTTTAGCAAATAGCTTTTTTTTATAACTTTCCTAGATTGACAGGCAACAACATTTTGCTCTCTAAGATCATTGCTGATATCTTTCTTCCTTGTCATTGTGTTAACACACAGCTGAATGCTTCTGATAAGCAAACTACCAAAACTTCTCCAAGCACCTGGCTGCTACATACCTTCTTAAATTCTATGGAAGTCTTAAGGCTGTACTTCATTTTCCACACACTGATTCAACATTTTGACTTAGTCTTTATTTTTTGAATAAATATGAAGTATTTTATTTCAGTTGCCATTGGTTATCTGAGGTTCTATTTACTTAGGTTTAGTCAATTCATTCTTAAAAATGTCAGAAGCATCTGAAACTCATATCAACCTAATGCCTTTTACACCAGCCTAAAGCTGGTCAACAAAGTTCCTTTTTTTCTATTACGATCCTAACTATATAAAATAAAGTACTTTAATATGCATTTGCATTGATAAGTGTATATAATTATTGCTTTTTGTGCTTGTGTTGGTCCTTTTCCTTGGTTTAACACTATTATTTTAAGATTGCTAACCTTGGTTTGAACACTGGTTGCATGTCATCAGTGCTAACCACTAAACCATTATGCTGTGCTAGCTATTCATTCCTTTTACATGACTGTTCCAGTTCCTGGCTTTTAGGAGAAGGTTTCGCCCAAAAGTAGCTGGGTTTTGCATTTCCATGTGTTTTTTTATTAAATCATTATATTTACACACACACAATACAATAATTACCCAAACCTTAAACCAGCCAGCCAACAGAGAGAAAACTATAAACTGTTTCTCACATTTACATGATCATACACAAAGGTTACAACTACAGATTTTCATAAACACCCAGAAAGACATACCGTTCTTTTGTAAAACATGGCCCTATTGTACCTATATTACCCTACAATAGCACTCACACTAGAATATCTGCATATCCTCAAGTGAGCCTAAATCTAAAATATCTAATTCTCCTTAAAAGCAAAACAGTAATTACCATATATTAACCTTCCACTCTACATTCTCCATATACTCTCTGCTTTGCCCCCTATCTTCCTTTTTCTTATCTTTGCCCTTTTTCCATTTCGCCTAGAAATTTCATGTTTAGACAATTGTATCGCTAGATATGTTTACTGCTGTTTATACAGTAAGCTATTTGAAAGAATGTCTCTTTCTGTTTTTTTGCTACCTCTTAACCTGAATTATTATATTGTGTTATTCTACTTTCTACTAAAATCTGTGATACACTACTTTTTACAAGAGTCATATATATGATTTTTATTTCTAGTAATTGTAAATTATTACTTTGTATTTCTTGGCTACCTTCTCATATTTTTGATACTTTTTTATTATTTAAAAAAACAATAAAAAATTAAAATTTTTCAAAAAAAGAAGAAAACAGTAATGGTTTTACTAACATTTATTTCATACATTTTAGTAGTGCCCAGAGAAAGCCTATTTCAGTGAGCTGGGAGAACTGTTTTTCTGGTCTATTTTTTCTAGAGAATTTGGTTTTTCGACAGAATGATATCCATTTATGTAGGTTTTAAGTACAAGATGTATTAATCTTATTTGAAAACTAAACTAAACTTAAAAAGGAAGCATAATAATAAACACATTTTATATTTTAGTAATACCCACTGTAAATAAAAATCTCAGCTGACCAGCATGTGTACCAAATACAACATTATTTGGAGTGCAAGTCATATTAGGATGATTATCAAGAAACATTATGTCAAATATTAGCAAATGGGTATGAAGAAATCTAAAGAAGAGAAGTCTGTCTTCTCCAGTCTTGGGGAGCTTTAATAAATCAGACTCTTCGTGTTATGTGAGTTTTCAACGTAAGGCATCTTACAAAATTCCAGGTAGTTGGTTATCAAATGCTGGGGTAAAAAGAATTGCGGAATTTAAAAATTTACAGTTTCTCAAAACTACAAGAAGACAACCCAGTCCATTGCAAGATAATTTTCTTATAGGATCCTTTAACATATTACGCTCTAGTTCAACAGGAATATTCCTAAAAGAATGTTATAGGCAGAAAATGCGGTAAGGTAAATATATATCTGACTTGTTACTTTTTGTGTATTCTTTTTCTAGTCATTATCTCTCAGATACTTTATAGCAAGATAAATCATGACTTGTCACTTTTTATTTGCTGCTTTTTTGAGTGTTTACAATCCTAATATTGGTCACTTTTCACTTAACATGCACTTGAAGTTTTTATTAGGATTACATTGGAAAACATTGGGTCTACAGTAATGGTAAGGGGTTTGGGAAATGTAGGGTTGTGGTTTTATAGTCTTTTTGTAGATTCTATTTTGGCAATGCAGTTTGATACTATAAACAAAGTATACTATCAAACTGTTCTGCTGCTGGCTAATTGTTCTACAATTACGATTTCAGAAGATCATTTTAAAATCACATGCGGAGAAGGTAATTATTTGGCTCTTTTACAGATGTGGGGTCATAGATATTGCCTATTAAATTCTACTTCTTAAAACATTCTGTAATTCAAATGAAGTACATTTGCCTCACTAACATTGTATGTATTTTATGTACATACATTAATTTTCAGTAGGATGTCAAAAAACAAGACCAATGATTCTCAAACTATTTGACCAGTCAACATTTTGACAGAGTTATCATGTCACTCTTTCTGTAGTCCAAATATTTTTACTTTTATGTGGGTTAAGCAGCATAGACCAGGGCTGGTCTATGGTGCTCAACCCACATAAAAGTAAAATACTTATTACTATCTCATTGGCTTATTACTTTTCATGTTGACTTTCAAACACCCATATGGTGAAAAGGACTGTTATTTTAAAAACTTGTGTTTATGTTGTTCCATTACAGGTCACCTACTATCTTGAGTTATCAGACTGGAATTTTACTACAGGGATTTTTCATTGCTGTTCATCAACTTCAGCTTCTGATGTGATGCCAAACTTCATAAAAGGGACACTTCAATACACTGACCCCTGAAGGAAAACTATTGCTGATATTCCAACAGTCAGGAATTCTATACTCAGCACATTTTATTCCCTGAGGTAAAGTAAGCCATATAATGCATCAATATGCAAAGCACCAGATAATATAATAGAATATTTGTACAGCAAAAGTTATGGCTTGCTGTGAGGATATTATATTACTTCACTCTGACTTTGGACTCCAGTTATACTGATACCCAATGGAACGTTTGTGGGTGCTTACCTTGGCAAAGCTAGTGGTGATGAAATTTATTAAAAGAAAACAGTTCTGTGCTTATGCAAGTGGTAAAATATATGCTGAGACATACAATTTGAAATATACTACATAAATGTTTGTTGGTACTCTCACAGCACAAAAAAAGTACTTTATGCATCCTAAAAAGTGATTAAATGAAAAGTAATTGTCCCGTATACACCTGCAAGCCTTTTATGTGTCATCAAGGAAAGCAAAGCAACTGTGAATACATAAGAGAAAATAAACCAATCAGCCTTTTTCAGTGGAGAAGTTGTTTAATGGTAGTATCAATAGTGGTTTCATTATCTTGAAGCTCTTATGACATTCATTTGAAATGGGACTATGGCTAACCTCTTAGACACAGCCACAGGAGGACCCTAACTGACTCAAGAATGGGCAGAAGGGTAGTGAGAAAAATGCCAGAGAGATACAAATTGAATTTCAAGGTCATGGTCTATCAGTTTTGATCCATCTGTTGCTTTTGAGTGATAGTAGGCTCAGTGAAATAACATTTAGAAGTACTTCATTGTTAAAAAGAAATCATAAAAGGCTAGACTAGAATTTGCTAAAATTCATATTGTCATGCTTCTAAAAGAATATATACTAGAATAAGAATATATAGAATACTTTTGTAATAAGACAAAACTGGAGCTTTTTGGCAAGTCATATGAGCTCAGACAAAAATTAAGTTTTTTAAAGAAAAGAACATTATACCTAATGTGAAACACAGAGGAGGCTCCGCTATGATTTGGGGTTGCTTTGCTTCATCTGGCAAGGAGTGCCTTGCAGTAAGGGAAACAATGAAATCTCAAGGCTATCAAGCCTTCCTTGAGTAAAACATAATGTTCAATGTCAGAGCTCTGTCTTATTCATTGGTGATGGTTCCTACAACTGGATAAAGACCCAAACTTAAGACAGATTAAAGCATCCAAAATGACTAAGAACAAAAAATTGAACCATTTTGAAACACATTTTGCCATTTTCATGTTATTTTTACAAATGTGCATTTCTTTGGCTCGCTTATGGAGATCATAATCCTGCTTTGGGTTACAGAAATAAAGGGTACCTCATTTTTTTAAACAATATAATATACCACCCTAATTAGCATTGCTATCCCATTTCTCATTTTATCACAATGTCATTTCACTCTGGGTTTTCTGTGTGACACCAATGTCCTTTGATGTTACTGAACTAAATTAGCCTACAGGTTTGAAACATCCAATCAGCAGTAATCTTCAGTTCTGACTGTTGTAGTGAGTGATTTAGGGTGAACTTGTGGTTAAATTAGTTACTGCACACATATTGTAGTTGCATTTTCTTAAAAAGAAAAGCCTAGTTATGTTCTGCTATATTACATAAACCTCTAATAATTCTGCATGATGCATTCAAACTTTTATAAATAGAGTAAATGATCCATGTTGTTATAAACATATTAATATTTTTACAAAGTAGCACTAACACCTTTGGGAAATGTATGCAAAGCCTAGTTGTGGAATGAACCACCAGCCCAATTAGAAGCCAATAAGGTTTATAGACCAAGGAAGACTAATCCACAGAGCAACAGTGGTGGAGGTAGGATCTGTAGTGAATGCCTGGAAGATATTCATCTCAAAGTAAAGAAATAAGTATGGATAAGTATTTAAAGTTTACTTAGTGTGGAAAAAATGTTTATGAAAGGAACATATTTCCAGCAACATTTAGTTGGTATTCAATAAAAAGCATTTCACATATAGATAACAAAAATGAGTTCTGTAGTGGGCCACCAAAATTAGGAAAGTTTTGCATTAATTTTGCAGAATTAATAGCCAACATGGATCTATTTGTGTACAATTTGGAATCATTGTTCTTTTCCCCTATTATCCGGATGTCAAGTAATTGCCATTGTCAGCCCCACGTAGCAGATGAGCAAATAAATGGTCCCCTAGAGACACCGAGCCTGATTCATTAAAGAAACCTGGTTCATCCAACAAACCTGGGATTACTCTGGTCCAGGTTCCAGAATTGAAAACATTTGACAAATAATAGCAAACATTTTCTTGTTACTGTGAAATAGAGAAGGGAAACTGACAATATTTAGTGTAGGACTCTAACCAGACACAAGAACTTTGGTGCATGTGCTGAGTTTAAGTATTTAGTAAAAAAAAACAACTAATTTTTGTATGACTTTGTGTGTTTTGTTCTTCTGAAGCAAGTACACAAAAGATACATTTAAGATGCATACCAGCACCCCTACTGTAATAAATGGCATTGTAAAGCTGATTAGAAGCATTGTACATTTTTCTGTACTAGGATGTTGCTATTGGCAAAGGGTTACCTGGGAGCAGTTTACCTGCTTACCTCTAGTGTTGTAATGCTCTATCAGCAATAAATGGTTATTGTAGATACAGCAGTTTCAAACTCCTTCACAAGGTACTTTTCTAGGCAGTTTTAGGGGTTAGAAGCAGATTCTTGATACCTTAGCATTGGAAATTCCTTTTTTTTGCATAGGTACTAAGTGTCTTAAGTAAACACCTATATATATTGCTAAAGGTAATTCCCACTTTTTACTTTCATGGAGATATTGGCCATAGATATATTATTTCAGATAATAAGGAGAAAATACTGTAAATATTTCAGAATCTTTCAATACCAAAAATGCATTAAAATTAAATATTAAACTTTGATTTTCTTTTTCCGTTGGGTGTTGACCCAAATGCTTCATTTCTCTGTAAGAAGATTGGTAGAGAGATCCACAGACATTTGGAAAATAAAGTTTTGGCTGTAACTGCACGAAATTAGGCAGTCTTCATGACACCAGACACTTATCACATACTTATTTCAGCCTAAGTTTTGATTTAGTTCTGGAATAAAATGGAAAAGTTCAGCGAAGCCGTCTAAGCACAAAGCACGGAGAGGCTTTGCGGTTGAATTAGGAATTTATTTGCGGGCTTGCCAGTAGAAGAAGAAAAAAAAACTAAAAAAGAAGAATGAAAAATTATTTGTTGGGTTTGCAGTATTTGCCCGTAAATATTATTATTTAGTGTTCTCTGAACTTTGCTGAACAGTAAAGTGAAAAGATATGTTATAATTAGATAAAGTACAGCAATGCAGATTAATATAAATGATGTAACTATAAAAAGAATGTTCTTGTGCTTAGAAATAACAGTTTTATGTTGTAAATTCTAGAACATCCACTTTTTGTTGCTTAATAAATATAATGTAATGATATAAACCTCATACCATTAATATTACATTTTTAATCGATACATTAAAAAATTTATTTTAATTTAATTTTTTAATTTTATTCAAAACCTTCTGTTAACATTAGCCAGTATTTATAATCGCGGAATACCAGGAGGAAACCTACGCAAACACAGAGAAAACATACAACATACAGAAAACATACTTACAGATAGCGTCCTGGCCGGGATTTGAACCTGTGGGGTGGGGGGGCTTATCTGGAAGCCTAACTTAATGGGTTACCTAGATAGCTACCCCATTATACAGGGGTAGAGCACAAGGGGTAAATAGATAATAGCAGCCCAGTGGATCCCTTAATGGTGTTGGAGGACAACAAAAATCTTTTCTATGTATAAAACATTACATAGGACAATATAAATAAGGACATTTATACAATGTTGATTTCTGGGTTTACATATACTTTAAAAGCAGAAAGGTCTTTGTAATACAAAGGCGCTTCATGCCTGAATGATTTGCTGAGAGTGATATGGGAGCTTTATTACACACAGATTGAAACAGCTGTCTTACTCTCCACATGTATGGTATGATATGTGACGAACATTATAAATTAAAGACAAATGTGTTCTGCTTTAAAAATAAACCAATAAGAGAGATTTCATTTTGTTTTCATTCTTTAAACATTTGCAGTTGATTTGTTTAGTTTAGGTTTAGTCTTTTTTTCTGCACAAGTGCAATCTAAAATAGCATTCACCTCAATGATTACAGATTGACAAAGGCTAAATTTACCATGAAATATGTTACTTATTAATATCCCTATACTAGTAGGGAATGTATAGGGGTTTGTATATATTCCTTTAGTTTTTTGTTAGGGCTGACAAAATACAACTTTAAAACATTTATTTTTGGTTCTGTAAATGTTGTATTTTGTTAGATACTATGTATATTGTCAACCAGGATAAGGAAGGCTATAGATTTCTGGTCACATGTTTTCCAGGAAGTCCTTGGGTCCAACGTTGTGAAATTTTTTTTTTCCCCAAAACCTAATAGCTCAAACTAGCTTGTATATACACATGTATTTATAAAAAAAAATTTACTTTCTCCCCCATTCTTTTTCGTCCTTGCTTGTCTCTGTAACTTCAAACAGAGAGAGTCTGAAGGGAAGAAGCCTATGTTGTTCTCTTGGAAAACCCAAATGCTTTATGAATCTAGTATCATAGGTATACCCCATATTAGGTCTTTATATGTAAAACAAAGATTAGATTTTATACATTAAAAAGTATGTTAAAAACTTTAAATATAAAACCATTGCCCCAAATCCAATATGATATTTAAAAACTTTAATAATTGTATAGTTAGGTCCACTGGGTACATTTTACACCAGTTTGTTGAAGAGCATGGGGCTTTATTGGTACCCACAAACTAAATCAAATATATTAAAACAAGTAAACTTTATTGCATCTATATTATATATTTTATTATATCTATATAAAATCAAATGACATGTATCCTAAAAATTTCAGTTACCCAACATAAACACTGCGCAACTGTATGCGCGTATAGCAATATCCACCAAAATTGCATCATTTAACAGTGGACCTTTGCTCCCTTGCATGTTTTGTAATGAGATGCTTCATCAGGAGAATTCAGAACTAGTATTATATAAGTGATGGATCACTGTCAATTAGAACACATGTTCAGGTGCGTCTTACTTCTGCAATAAAATATTATTACATGCCTGTTTACAATCTTCTCTATACTGTATGATTCTGGCACAGCTAGCTGCTAGTAATGGCTGAATTTTTGTGTACAAGCACAGAGGTGACCAATCAAGATGCCCAGATATACCAAAACCTAGAAGAAGACTGGGTGATAATGCCAGCAATGGAATGAGGAGAGGCAAGTTTACCTAAAAAGTTTAGAACAAACAGATAAGTTTATTGTATTCCAGAAAGAACCTTGTCTGTCTCCTATGCAATAAAGAACCTGGCTGCTCACAGCTTTTTTTATATTTAGGTTTAATTTTGCTTTAACATTTTATATTTAAAAGGCTGATAGAAAGCCAGAGTTTTATTCACCATGAAAAATAAAAGAGAGACACATTTGAGTTTTTTGTGTTTTAGTTTGAAACTTTGATCAATTTATTAATGCCTATAGAGCCATAGTGGTAAAGGGGGGCTTATTTATTTTGAGATCTTTTACTTCTTGTTCAGATAAGTAAGTACGTTAGTGTACATAATCTGGGCACATTTCTAATTAAATGTGTTTAAACGCAACAATTATCATGATATTAACCTCCTGTAATTCTCATTAGAGCAGCAGTCAGACTGGAAAGGAGCAGTAGGAGGAACCAGGCTATATGAACGCACATGTTCTGAACATGCTGACAGAAATAGAGAAAAGGAATTACTTAGCATGGGTCCTAATGCTTCTGCAATCAGCAAGTTGTGGCATATGGTGCTGCAGCTATAGTTGAAGTCTCAGGTCTGGCTATTCTATCTAGCAGGCTTGGCTGTAACACTAACCTAAACATTTTGGTAGGTACAATGACACATAATAAAGTATTTTCACTGTTTTTTAGAATAATTGTCCAGAGTTCAGCTTTAAAATCATATTGATACACTGAGCAATTCTGAAAGCTTGTTATTATTAGGTTCTGGTAAAACTATTGTGATCTAGATCAAAAACATGTTGGAGCTGTGAACTTGTAAATGTGCTCATAGCCTTGTCTGTATGTCAGGATAAAATGAAAAATGTGTTTTACTGCCATATTGCAGGAGAACCTCTGAGTGGAACAGTCATTCTCAATTAAAATGAATGGAGCCTGTATTTTCCATATGGAAAGCAAGTTTTGTTATATCAAAGTGGCCCCAGCTGGACTCCTCAAATAATAGTGTGTTTCTACTTAATAAAGTGGCCTGACAAGTTTCACGTTTATGGACATCCTGATAATGCAGGAAGTGGCCATTTTATTTGCATCATCATTTTATATTTATTAGGAAATAATATAATTTGATAACAGCAAATTGTATGGCATGTGTTCATGTGATCCTATAAATCGTAGGGCTTGTTCATACCAGTGATCTGTAATAACAATTTAAATGTAGCAATATACTCATCATTCTGGCTTATTGTTTGACTGTGTGATGCAAATGTTTGGCAGTTTGGGAAGTTTGAATATTTGTTTCCCCCACTGATTCCTTTGGTTCCTGTTGTTAGTTTGCATGAGGAGGAACTATAGCAGATTGGTGGAGAAGATTTTCCACACTTCCAAAAGTAAAACAAAAAATAAATACCTGCCACAGTCCAGCAGAAACAAAGACAGTGTTTCAGCACATGGTCTGTAACAGTGCTTCAACACATGAGCTGCTGGAAAGGATAATACTTTCAAGTATTATCTGACGGGTTGTTTTTTTTGTTTGTGATTTTTTAGCGACAAGATTCTATTACACTCCTCCTGAAAGTTACGGAGGAGAAAGAAATGGATGCCCAAAATGAGGAGACATTGGAGCCTTAGCAACTACATTGTACAACAAGGCTAGCATTTTCCCATTTAAGTACCAAGTAATGGACAATTAATTCCCATGGAAATGCCAAGCAAATGTATGTTATACAGCATATTCTTTTTAGCACCTTAAAGTTTGTAGAAGAAATTTTCTAAATAAATTGTTGATGCGGTCTGCATTGGTTGTTCTTTTTGAAATTAAACTTTGTAAACTTTTGGTATGTTCTAAAAACCTAACTATAGACCCTTTCCAGTATATCCCTGACTCGCTTTATTTGAAATACTGATAATTTTCTTTATTTTCTAGCTTTTCTGCTATATTAGACTAGCTTGGCATAATGTTGTAAAATTCATTACAATGAGATAAAATAAGATCATCTTTGGCCTCAGAAGCTGACATTGCATTCCTTTGTTTACTTCCATGGTCTTCCCATTTTAAACATTGATCCAGAAAGCCTGGCTTTTGCCTATATGTAAATAGAAACCTTTTGCTGTGCACTGATGTTCTTTTTGCACATCAATGGTTTTGTCAGGAGCTCCTCAGGCAGGTAGTGCAGGAAGTCGATGTAACACAAGGTCTCCACCAGGGCACCCGGTAAGGGGTGATGGGCCGGTAGCCTAGAGGGCACTAAGTTCTTTGCTGCTGGTTGTCACCAGATTGCATCCTTTGAGGTTACCAAACTTTAGGAGGAAGAATGGAGTTGCCTTGGGATGGAGACAGGTGTCAGCGAATGCAGTCTGGATCCAAGCAAAGGTTTAGAGCAGGCAGCAGGCAAATGTAGTCCAGGTTTAAGCAAAAGATCAAATCAGGAATAATATTATAGCATAAAACAGGCCACCAAGATAGCTGGTGCAATGTTACAGCACCAGCCTCCATTACTGCTGAAGCTAAAATAGACTCTGATCTTTTAAGGAGCTCCTCCTTACTGGGATGTGTAAGTGCCAGCAAGACTGCCCACAGACATGTGAGACTAGGTAGTTCTGCATGCCCAGTCAGACAGAGACAGAGAGTGAGGGCTCTGCTTGGCAGCTCGACAGGGCAGACAGGCACAGGATGCTATAGGACCGTTTAGTGGGAACTGACAGGTACTGGGACAGGCTTTTTC
Source organism: Pyxicephalus adspersus (assembly GCF_032062135.1). NCBI lineage: Eukaryota > Metazoa > Chordata > Amphibia > Anura > Pyxicephalidae > Pyxicephalus > Pyxicephalus adspersus. The sequence goes on along the minus strand of NC_092861.1, from coordinate 84,312,945 downwards.
CTGATACGATTCTCATGCAATTCTAATTGATGTAATATCTTCCCAGTTGTAAATGCATGCACTTTTACTACAACATATATGAGGAATCTATATAATTCACCTATTTAACCATAGTTTCTGGGTCTGATGAAGCAGAGGAGACTCTGTGAAATGTGTTACCAAATGAAGTTATACAATGTATAATGAATCTATCAATGTAAAATTATATATTTACCTGCCTTGACTACTCTGCATCACTAAAAAAAAATATTGTCTGCTACTTGGTCTAACCCATATGTCCCACACCAAATCAAGTGTGCTGACTCTAAATCTGCCTAGGACATCAGGATCTCAAGTTAATTATGCGTATAGACGCGATTAGCTACATTCTCTTGTTACACAGGTTACTATGTAATCTCTATACATAACTTACTTTTTGCCTCATTGTTCTATGACATTACAAAAACGTAGTTTTATGTTGCAACAACACATACAATTACGCATAATTCAACACATGTGTACACTGCAGAAATGTTTCACGCACTTGCTTTTGCATTTGTAGCTTTCCACTGTCTTCCGTTGCAGAAAGCAGCAGTAGTTGTCCATCATGTTGGGGTTGCACCGGTCGTGATATCTTGTTTCCGTAACAGAAATGTCCTGGTGGAACCTCTCCCCTTGTTCACCACTCAGATCACCCAAAATTTTGTGGGAAGACCTCCAGATGAGAATGTAAGAAATGAATTTTAAGTGACATTCGGCAGCCAAATTGATGGGGTTCATACCATTCATTAACATCAACATCATCATCCTCCTGTTCCTCATCCGACATGTCACTGTCAGTAACGACAGATGTAGCAGGTACTGGCACTGGATTCTATGCATCATGTGGCTTCAGAGCAGAATCACAATCAGGATAGACAATTTTTAACTTAGTCCTCTTTGAAAACCCAGCAATTTTACTCATATAGAAGTAGCAGCCCGAGTTATGGTCTTTTAGCTCACGCCAAACCATAGGCTCAGCAAAAGGCATTTTATTCCTTTTCACTGATTTTCAATTTAATAATGCTTTTGTATTGATTATATTCAATCATTGTGTTAAGCCAACGTAACACACCTGACAGCAGATATGAGGTGCCCAGCTTTTATCCTGATCTCTCATTTCACATCCAAAGTAATACTTGTAAGAAAATCTCACCCTCTTGGTTAGGTTCTTGCGTTGATCACACTGGGTATATTTGCCACAAATGTAGCCAAAATTGTCCGGTTTATTAACACAGCTGCCCCTACTCATCTTTAGTTTAAAACATACTCACTATGGCCTAGCTGTACTTTCCCATAAGATGGTTTCGCACTAGAGACAAGCCCTTGGTCCATCTCGCCTTATATACCTAATTCTGACATCAGCTCACATACTTGCCTAGACATGCCCTGCCGCTGCTGGAACAGGCATGCCACCAGGGGGCGTGATTCAGCTGAGGCAGCAGAAGGGATAGTGGTAGCTGCAACTGTTATATGTTCCCATGTAAAAATACATTACTCAATTATTGACCTTTTGGACAGCTATAGCATGCCTATAACTTAAAACCTATACATGATAGGCAAATTCTGAGTTTATATTTGGAATCAGCACACTCGATATCATGTAAATCACATGTGTCATTCCCAGTAGCAAAATCAATGTTGTGCAGTGTTTTGTTATCTTTTTAACTTTTTATATGTCTCCATTGTTAATATCTATTCATGTTTGAAACCCCAAATGTTTGGTGCCAGATTTTTCATATACAAATATTTACAATAATTTAGATCATGAGAGTAAATACATAGTGTTAGTTTTATGTGTCATATGTTCAGTTATACACCCTGTATCTGTTTAAATAAAGATATAATGATTGACCTTTTAAAACATGTTGAAAAAGCCAACAATTTCCATGAGGTGTACTTACTTTTTCACATGACTCTAAGTATAGGTAAGTGGTATATTTAAATTAGACAGAGCAATTGTGTTCGTCCTTTTTATTGTTCCAATTGATTTGTACCAGAACCAGATATGGCCTTTATCTGAACTCTGGTTTGTACAGCCTGGTTACACCAAGAGCTAAAATGGAATAATTTCCTTAAGATGTGGAAACATATTTCTCCCAGACATATTCCAGTGCTTGTAAAAAGCTGATTTAATTTTGATGTTACTCCTCAGAAGACCTTCAGGAAATATTGTTGGTTTAAAGTAATTTACTTTTCTCATAAAAGAAGATGTTTGTGTTTACTTTATTTGCCAATAAACAAGTATTGGACTGACCCAAATGTGAAATCTGATACATGGAAAATAACTGCAAAAAGCTGTTCCTTGGTGATCAGAAAAAACAAAGCAGAGTGAAAAAGGAAAATCTGAATTTATCTAAAAATACTCGTTACTGATTGTAATCTGAGTTTTCCAGTATATGTCTATTGTAAACTAGGAATTAAAAGCTATTTTTGAAGAGCCTCTATAAGCTGATTCTATAGGAAATTGCTAGCTAATATTTGATCCAAGTTCCTAGTGATACCTTTTTTGGCTACTTTTCAGTTATTAAAACTTTTGAGATGTGTTACATTCTTTCTTTGATTACAATAGACTTATTCTATCGATACAAAAAGTAAAAAACTTCAACTTTTGGAAAAAGGTGATATTTATTTTTGTAACAGGCAGCGATTATAGCCCTGGTGTGTTTAGTGCACACTATTGAATCTGGTGCCAATAGCAACTGTCTTACAATGGTGCACTTGAGAGGTACCTACAGGCTTGCCAATTCTAGGGATTGCTGCTCTAAGACTCACAAGTATAGTATGTAATATGGAGGCAGTATTAGGATCCACTGGAAAGGATGCATTTATTATTTTTATAATAAGTTATAAAGTTGTGGACAGGTTTACATTAAGGGTTTTCTTCTTTGTATACCAAATATAAAAAGAATTTAAAAAATGAAACCTGATTCATCTAAACTGCCCTAAAATTCTACTAAGCCCATGATCCCATAGGAATTACAAAGACTAGACACTCAAGAATCATTTTTTTTTCTTTAAACATTTCCCAGGAATGTTGAAGGCCAAAGTGTGGACAGATCTGCTGCAAAGTGAATGAAGGCTTAAAAGTAACTCCTAGAGGAACAAGGAGGTAGGGATCCTGTAGGTAAATGGAAAGCATTAATTTTTTTCTTTTATATGGTTAAAATTTTAGGATCATAAATTGCAGATATTCCAATAGAATTCCTTTGGTATTATAGCAATGAATTTGTTTGTGAATCACCTATATCTTAAAGCGTACCGAAACTCAGAAGGTAGACAACCCTTTTATGTACGTTAAAATTTCTGTTTGTTTGTTCAACACCAAAAAAAAAAAGGTGCAGCACCACCCTCTAATTTTCAATTGTCTAGGCGATGAATGGGAGCGCAAAGCCTCCTGGGATACCTACGTCACACATCCTGGGAGGCTCTTGGGCGCTCCTTCTGCGCATGAACGAGCACCTCAGGCATACCAGTGAGATCGGCAAGTTTTTTCCCAAACTATGTCACCCGATCTCATGCCTGCGTCGGGTGACGTAGGAAGAAGAACCATGTGGCACCTAGCGTGCTGGCCCGAAGACTGAGACCGAAACCTCCTGACTAATTGACTGCTCTGCGGGATTGAAGGTACATGTATTTTTTCTGTTTTGGGCAGTTTTGAGTTTACTTCCTCTTTAAGAAACTTTACAGCATAAACTCATCAGTAAGATCTATTTGTTTGAATATTAATAATCCTATAGATTCATTGAAGTAGACCTAACCTGGCACTTAAAATGCATTGAAAGGTACAGTGTTCCTAAAGTGTTGCATTAGTCTACAAAGCCTAGTCTGGGCACAAGATCTTCATAACTCCCCAAATCAATATTAGTCCCAGTCACTTCCATTCAACTCTCACATGGCAGAACATTAGTGGTCATCGGAGATTTTGACATTTGACAGTTGACGGAAGGGGCCAGGGCTCATTACTAGGAGAGATCAGGCCTAGATTTTAAGAGAGATTTTGAGATTCTATATATCTACATCTTGGATATATAGGGCACTCAGGAAATGCTTCCTTACATCACTTAATTGCATAAAGTGAATGAGGAGTACACAATAACTTCTAGTGTATTAGTCAGAAATAGGCACAAATCTTTTGTATGTTCAGTTTACCTCAGGTGATAAAAGTTACTTGATAAAAAGATGATGCCTGTCAATTGATTAATCTAAGTTTAGAAATTTCTGATATCCTCACTAATGGCTGTTTACATGTTTCTTTACTATCAAAGGTTTATTTTAATGTAAACTTTTCTGAAAGAAGCTTCTTTAAGCAGGAATAGAAATATGTAATGACTGCCCCATTATCTTGAATTTTGTGAGCTTGCTGCTTTCTCAGTGAGTATTTATATTTTTATCTGATCAAAAGCAGGGCCATTGTAGTCTGATTTTGGAATAGGGTGTTGAGGATCAAAAGCCAGGTGATTGGGTTTGAGCTGCCCCCTAACCCTGCACATTCCCTGTTTGGTGACTGGACAGACTTCATGGATCTGGCACCAGGAAGAGGAACTGCTGTTGTTGTGTTGTATAGTAATTGTTGTTCCTATTCTAATTATCATGATGTTCTTTTTTTTCTTTCTTTCTTTTTGTTTTCTTGTTCTTGTCTTCTCCAAATACAGTGTAACATTCTACAACATATGTTTATAGTATGTTTTTATTTTGAAGTTGTTTTTATTTCTTATGAGGTTGCTATCATGTGAGGTACATAGGCACACACAAAAAGTTATGATGCAATTTAATGGGGCCAATATTCACATTTTGCTTTTGGACGAGAAGTTTAGACACTAGTGAAGTTAATATCAATGCTACCCATGTGGACAGTGGCCAAAAAAACACAAAAACTCTTTCATCTAACCATGCCGGTATTGATAGAACATCTCTTGTAAAACTAGGGTTAAAGCTAGTATGGATGCTCTAAATTCTCTGTAGGAAGGACAGCATATGTCTTATAAAAATATAATCTCTATAACAAATGGATGCTATCATTTCTGACCCTGTATAACCTGACAGGAAGCAATCTCCCCATTAGAGAACAAGACATGTCTTTTTAAATGTAAGCACCAGGATTCAAATGACCCTAGACTTACTTATGTGCTAAGTGAAACCACATGGATAAGTATCTAGCACAGCTTAAAGTAAAGGGCATAGAAATGAACAGTATGTGGACTTCTTGAGGAGTCTTTATAGAAATCTTAGCCAGATTAATGCATTTTCATAAATTGTTTTAGGGGAGATAAATTGACAGAATGTAAAATACAGTAGACTAGGTTATCAAATGATTTATTTTGTGGTTGGGTATATCATTTATTGTGAAAAGAGCAACATCTTGAAAATATGATGAATGCTTTGTCTTAAGATTGTAAGTAACTAGTTTAATCTATTGCTGTTTTATATGCTTGGCTGTTTCAACCATTTGTTCAATGTCAATTTAAGTCCATTAAATAATAAAGGAAGATTAGTCTCCTATCTTCCTATACCTTTAGCGTTCATACCTACCTAGTTTGAATAAATGGGGTGCACTAAAGAAAAAAATAAGATGTACTGTGGTTTTCTATTACTTCTCAATGTTAACGGTGCCTAATATGTGCAAAGAAAACATTCTCCCCTATCATCTCAAACAAACGCCAGGATTCAATCATAGATCAATGCTATATACATTGGGTCTGGAAAAGAATCACTCCCATAAAATATTCACATTTTGTTGCTTTGCATCCTGAAATGAAGACACACACAAAAATAGTTTTTTTCTAGCTGTATTTACCTAATGCAACTGATAAGATCCAACTGGAAGATATACTGCAATAACATAATTGATTGTCATGAAGACTGCTAATTCTGGAACATTCCAGTGCTTGGTAGCTGAATTAAAATCAAATAATTACCTGTGAATGGCAAGGTATGGTCAAATGATAAAGGAGCACAGTAAAGTCCATAAATTGTGAACCTACTGTGGGAGAAAGTTTGTAGCATCAGGGTTGAGAAGAAGTTCAGTGAACACATGATCAATATACAAAAACAACCTTTGGGCTCTTGTCTGGGTTCTTTTTTTACAGCAAAAAGTTTCATCACAGGTGATACCATCTTTTTCCTTTTTCTCCTTGTTTAGATCTTCAGCCATGCGTGGGCTGGAATGACTTAATTCAGTTCAATCAGTCCCAGGGGAAGCCTGAATGTGCTGGGTACCCCAGCAAGCAACACCAGTGCGCAGCTCAGCGATTTTGAAAGTTTAAGGAAACAAGCAGGTATGTTTTATTGAAGAACATCACTTGATCCTACAATAAAACCTGCCTGATCACCTGATTGTGGAACTTTAATTCTGCTTTAAAGAGAAACATAAATGGAACAAGTTCACCTACCATATAATGTTACAATACAATACAGGGCAAACTAAGAATGAGATCGGAAAAACAAACAACTAGACGGAACATTTTATTACCACAATGAAATAATGGATATATCACTTCTTTACCAAATCTGAACATTTTTAGAGTCATGGGCAAAAAATACAACAAGCTAAGAATTGAAAGTGCAGAAAGGTTAACTTAGGTGAATGAAACAATTATATGAGGAAAGGGAAAAGTGTATAAATTTAAAAATGGAAATGTATACACATCACCAGACTGAGATGTATAGTGCATCTTGAGAGGTATTACTTTTTTTTTTTTTTTTTTAAATGGCAGGCTACTTGATGTTTTGTGAGTCAACCTAATTTTTGCAGACTCGTACGGTTGTTGGTAAAGCCATTATATAGTTGTCTCTTTCTAAAGCATAAAACTTTTCTTCAGGTTTAATCAGGGTGCAGAAAGGTTAGAACCTGCTAAAGTTGTATTGCTGTTTGGCAGAAGATACACTTTAAGCTAAGACTGCCAAGCTTAGGGGTGCTGACAATCGGTGTTATTAATATTACATCCTGTACTCACATGCTTGTCACAGATTTCCAGAAATCCCAAAATGAATGCTGTAAAAAAGGAACAATGAACAGTGGTAAAGTGACAACTCAATCCATGCATTGAAAAGCCATAGAATGAACAACATGCATTAGAGAAATATTGGATGTTCTGTGCTCAGGACTTTTTTCAAGCCTAAAAGGATGTTTGGAGTTAGGGTTTGAAAACACAGGGATTTAGTCTTAACAGGTTTGGCAAACAGCGCAGAGCAGCTCACACAGCTGATGAATTGATGTAGGCCCAGCTGACTAACATGCACCATGTGTTTGGTTTGGCAGTGGATATGGAAAAATCATTTGGAGAAAAAATTGTATTATTGAACAGATTTATTTTTCTGTTTTCTAATCAGGATCACAAAGGTAGAATTGAGAGAGACCTTTTAGTTATTAGAACCATATTGGTGCATCAGAAGACAGAAAGTGCCAGCGTGCTCATTTTTACAGCTTCATGCTTCCTTTCTTTGAGAACTAGCATGCTTTTTCACTTTAGATTTGTCACTGAACTTTCAAAAGAATGTTTACAATTCTTTCAAAATAATCTTTGAAGAGCGATTCCAGGCAACAAGTTAAAGTGATCAGGGAATTGCTTATGCTATCCAGTAAGTGCAGCAACAATGCTAGCATCATATTCATTCAGTTAACCTTAATCTTAGTTTTATGTGATCCTTTGCAGAATAGGCACACATGCAGTACATCTATACAGGATCAACAGGAGGGCAGTAAGAGCACAGTTCCTGGAGCCCATGCTACATATATATACGTAGTCTACAAATATCTACATAGTCTTTCTGCTCCCCAATGATTTTCAGCCTTCAAATGCAAGTTTGAATCTAATTGTATGCTGTGGGAGACTTGATAGTGTTAACATTTTTATGTAATGGATTTGTTGTGTAAAGGATTAATAAGGAGGGAGTTTTAGCAGCAACGGCATCTGTGTTCCATGAGTAAAAGCAAAAAAAGAGAATGGAGTGTGGTTCAGTAATACAGTAAAGCTAAATCTCAAAAGTCAACTTTTTTGACTGGAATATATCTTTAGGTATACATGTGTAAAGCTTAGTGTACATATTACATGCTATCTAGCACATCAAAACTAAATAGCCTTAGGCAGCATGTGCACGGACCCCAGATAAAAAGGCATTTCTATAATCTTTATAAAAATACCTGGACCTGATTATATTGACAACTTGCCATAAAGGGTTATTCATTCTAAAAGTACTTATATACTATTGAAAACCCATTGGTCCACTTAAACCCTTTACATTTTATTTTAATAAAACAACAAAGTGGCTCCATTACTTTAATAGATCACAGTGCAAACAATATAGTTGCTCTATAGCTCTTAGCTTTTACCTTCTGCAGTCTGTTGTTAAATTGTATATATTAGGGTTGCATTTCAGTCTCATTTTATGACTAAACATATTTATGTTGTTGCAAACTTTTGCAAATCCAGAACTATTTTTTTTTTGTCTGTATTAACAAATGATATCACATCATATGGTCCTATTTATAAATACCTCTACAAGGGTGGGTGTGATGTTTTATCTGTATGGTATTTGTATAAGATTTATATACACAAAGGGATACACAAAAACATCCATGACACTGATAGGGACCCCGAATCAGAAACCGAAGCACAAGTCTGAATTCGATTTTACAGTTATCAGTAAAACACATATACATGTTAAGCTTGTCATTATTAATACTTATATATTTTCATTAATTAGTAATTAATTAATTAGTAATTAGTAAACTGCATTAGGTGTACTTTAGTTCAGGAGTTACCTAAAGTATACCAGTTCTTAAGAAGTATTTTATAATATTAGCAAAGTACAACTGCGAAACCTTGAATATCCTAAATGATAACCTTCTGAAAGTTGGTTATTTAGGCAATAGGCTATGCTTTGTGGGGAATGGGTGCATTCTGTCCCCACATTTAAAAACTTCAATGTTTTGGGGATCCACTGAACTTCTGCTTATATGCCTTTTAGTACCAAATTCACAAAACAACTATTGGTTTGAAAAAGCTCACTTTGGTGCAAATTTCCTTACAAAAAACAAAAAGTTTAGATTTACTAGTTTAATAAAGGGAGAAAATGATATGTACTACATGTATATAAAATGAAATTATCCTTTAAATAAGTTAAATGGACTAAGTTCTTGTAGTTTCCACAGCAGGAGTGTTTAACACATGATGTCATGAGGCTGTAGGGCCAAATCTGCTTAATGACTATATAAATATTTGGCTTTGCTTGTTTTCATTTTACTATTTTTACCTTATTTCAAATATCATAGTTACTACTCATGTTTATGCTTCATTTATTTGGGTGGTTCAGTTTTGAACTTTTGAAACTTCAGACTAAACTACATACACATGTATGATAATGTGATACTATTAAAAGAAAAACTATGACAGTGTAACCAAATGGAAATTATGTCAGTGTTATCTGTAAATAAAAAATCTTACATAATTTGATAATAAATATTGTTTAAAGGGAAACTATAGTTACTATTGTAATAGTTACCAGAAATGCATCTTTGAGGAATTCACATTCTTAATGCTCATGCTTGTTTTTGGAATTTTGTTTAGCATATTTCATATAATAAATTGAAAATGTTCTCTCTAGCAATCAGATGTTGATCAATTAATTCAGGTGAATACCTGGGCCGCAATGGTTTTTTTCTTCTCACTTCTGCCAGTTAAAAGGGTGATGGGCATGCTAGAGCTTGACAGGCCTGAAAAAACAAAAAAATTGTGATATGAATTAATATTAATAAACAGTATTTATAAAGCTCCAACATATTATGCAGTGCTGTACATTAAATAGTGGTTGCAAATGACAGACAAATACAAAAATGACACACAAGGAAAAGAGGACCCTGTCCCAAAAAGCTTACAATTTAAGAGAAGAAGTAGCACACTATGGGCGTGAAGACACTGTATGGTAAGTAGGTAGTGTGGGTTTAAGTGACAGAGTTTGAAAAGATGAGTTTTTATAGCGGAGGCAGCTCTAGAAAAGTCTTGAAATTGTTAATGTGACAAGGTTATGAGTGAGGAAGTCATTAGTAGGTCTTTGGAGGAGCAAAGAGACCAACTAGGGGTGTATTTTTCTAATATATCAGAAAGGTAGGTTGGACAAAAGCTGTGGAGAGCTGAGGAGGCGGTTACAGTAGTCCAGATAAGAGATTAGGAGTGCAATGAATGTGAAAGTGACAGGACCTGGAAATATTCTGAATATGGGGGGTGAAGGAGCAGGTAGAATCAAAGGTGATACCAGAACAAAATGCCTGGGGGAAGGAGAATAACAGTGTTGTTAACAGTTCAGAAGATGTCAGGGCGATTTGGAATGTGGGGGGATGATAAATTTGGTTTTATCCAGGTTTAGTTTCAGCAATGAAAACCTTATCCAAGACTAAGAGAGACAAGTCAGAGATGGGCAGATAGATTTGAGTGTCATCTGCATATAGATGGTTCAGTAAACCAAAAGAGAGAATTTGCCAAGTGAGGATAACCTGTCTAATGACCGACTCCTGAGGAACACCAACAGGAAGGAGAGGAGGAATTACCATTAAAAGAAACTTGCAAGAAGCACTTAAACTAATAGGAAGCCAGTCAAGAGAGAGCAGTGTCACTGTCAATGGAGATCAGAATCTAGAGTAAGAGGGTGATCAATTGTTTCAAAAGTTGAGGAAAGATCTAGGAGAAGGAGGAGAGAAAAGTTGTCCTATTACTTAACTCTGAGGAGGTCATTGGCAACTTTTGTAAGAGCCGTTTCAGTGGAATGGGCAGGTAGAAAGCCAGACTGAAGTGAGTCAATTAGAGAGTTGGTGTTCAGATAGATCTTTTGTAGACCATTGAATGAAAATGTTCACTGCAAGTCACTCCACAAATTTCACTAATACTCCTGTAGCTTAATGGGATAATGTTCCACAATCCAGGATAAAATCTGCTAAAGAGACTCGAGAATAGGAGTAGAGGAAAGGCAGAAAAAGAATTCTTCCCCTCAATGACAAATCAGATTGAAACATAGTATGTTCCCTTCTTGGAGACTTGTAACCAGAACTTGCTATCAACAACAAGAATCCACAGTTTTTCACATGTCTCAAAGGGTCACCAAGATTAATAGAAAAGGTATCAGGAACATAGAGAGCAAGACAAACCTAAGAATGGTTCTAATCCTCCTTTTCCTTAACCAAACCAAACCCAAATTGTAGCCATATGCATGTTTTAGATTACCATAGTTTGATTGGTTCTCTTTCTCAAAGCCCTTTTCAGCCCAATTCCTTAAACCAAAATACCATTTTACCAGTGAGATATAATTTATGTTGATATGATGACAGAATATTTGAAAGTGTTGCCTTGTTATTGGTTGGGGTGTCATCCTATAACGGAAAGAAACCCATATTTCCAGTGTTTAATCTAGGTGGTGATGAATAGGGTGAATACTTGCATGTTTTCAGCAAAACTCTTTGGACTCTTGACCTCTCATAGCTCTCTGACGTGATCATGTACAATGTAAGTGAAAGTAACTTATGCTCTTTTTAATGATAATATTCAAGCATTTGGGTGCTTTAAAGTGACCATGACAGCAAAAGGATCTTACAACAAGCATGTAGAATCAACAAATATTTTAGCAACTGTATTTAGTATAAACACAGTCTCTTTGGGTAATCAAAAAGTTATATAATCTGCAATTATATATTATTTATAATATATCTTAAAATATAAAAAAAAATTTTATATTCTTTAAAAAGATGGAATTTGTTCAAGCTTTATACAATACCATACCACAGTTGATATGCCTTGAAATAGTAGCCTTCCTGCAATGCTTATAGTGTTATTATTCTAATAAATAGGAGGATTCCATTGAGTCCAGATGTTCTTGCAGGTAACTGTCTCTAATAAGATCACTGGAGAGTGAGACAAACCATGTTTTTTTCAGCCTGTCATTGTTAAATCTCAGGTACTTTTTAGTTTGTCTTCTGAAGCAGAGTATGATGCAACAGATCCTTTGAAGATTGTGGCTTTGTGTTCAGATCCGGTAATCCTGGTACTGAAATTAATTAGCAGTTTCAGATGTATTGAACAATTTTATAGAAGGGTTTTATATAGCTGGTGTTGTGGTCTATCTAATGCATAGCTGTTTGTGAGGTAGATGAAAGCATACAATTCTGTAAATAGAGAAAGGAAGTACTTTAAATAACAGTACATGAAGGTTTGTATGTAACACCCTGCAAGTAATTAAACTGTAGACATGCTGAGCAGTGTTGTCCCACAGTGTTTTCAATGCAATATGCATAGAAACGTATTGTTCAGGAACCAAAGATACTGTACACTGTAGGACTGGGGAGGAAGAGAACAGGCCTGGTGTGGGGGAGACTCTGCTCCTATGTGTGGAAGGAGTGCAGCATCCCAGCAATAGGTGAGACTGTTTGCATTCATCTACCAAAGGCCGCATTCCTCCATTTTGTAAGTGCTATTCCCCATTGCCTATCAATATCCTGTGCGGAGGATTCCATACAAACCAGAAATCTTTGCCTGTTACAGGGGGGAGGCAAGCGATTCTGCCAGTGCTTTAAGAGTCAGTTACATTTTCCATTTCTCTGTGCTGCTAGGACACAGCATTAGAAGAGTGTTAGTAAAACCAGCCAGTTCTATGAATATCGGTGCAGGACTGATTCAGGGTTATCACTGCTGACTGTCAGCCATGTGCACTGAGGATGGTTACAGTATTGCCTATTGTGCGGTGTGACACTTCTATGGACCGGGGAGCTGCTGAGTTTCTGAAAGTAGTGCAGTGCTCAGTCAGTGCTACACACTGGGACCAGTCACTCAGAAGTGCTGTATTGATTTTATCAGCTAATTACATGGATAACTACAGAAAATTGATCTGTGCTTAAAGCTGCTTACTGGAACTCCCATTCTGATGCATGGAATAGTATACACAGCCATAAAGAGGTCCTGTCACCTGCTTAAACCAGAGCTCAGGAACACTCCAAGCTATTAAAAGCTATTAAAAGCTATTAAAAACACTCCATAAAGCTGCTGGCTGGTAAACTCAGTGTTCTAGGTGTGCTCATCCAAGTGTTTCATGAGGCTGTGATTAGCTAGATAGTAGCATTATCATCATTCCTTGGTGTCAGGGTTTATGTAAACATTTAATGTTTTTATGTGTTGTTATAATATTTACATTATCCTTTAACCCCCCTAACGAGTGTCTCCGGGTGATGCGAGCAGCATCGTTGGTGGATCTAGGGGAGTGAGAAGGGCGGGAACATCCCCAACGCATTACCCGGCAAGATGTGACATCTTCCGGGGGATGCGATGGAGTGATGGATTCTGGGGGCGGGAAATTTAAAAGCAGATTGATATGTAATCTGCTTTAAAAAATTTTTTTACAGTACAAAACATATAAAAACACATAATACAAGTATAAATACACATTTTAGTGCACCAAGCATCATTGCCCAGTGCCCTGATTTACATTTTGCACAATCCCTTGTGGAATCGAGCGATAGTGATTCACCAGGAAATTTGTCATCAGATAGCGAAAGTGAACTGAGCAACGATTCTGAACCTGAGGTTAGTGCTGTGCACACATGGTGTCCTATTAACCTTGATGCTGACCAGGCAGCACCGCCAAGATTTCCATTCACCGGCGCACCTGGGATGAAAATTGAGCCTGAATGCGACGACCCCCTGGCATACCTGAGATTGTTTTGACCGATGAAGTTATCGAAAAAATTGTTGCGACAAAGAGGTAAGCCGCTCTGTGTTTGCTAACTTTTAGAAATTGTTTTGCTATTTTTTTTTAATGCAAACATGCATGCTGCTTTGTGTTTGCTAACATAATACTTGCAACCTTCACACTATAAAAGAACATATCCTAAAATAATTTTTTTTATTATGTTTTATGCAGGTACAACAACAAGGTGGACAACAACAAGGTGCTCCACACCTGAGGTTTGCAAGAAGCAGAAAGTGGGAACCTGTGACCAAGGATGACATTTGGCTATTTTTGGGCTTGGTGATCCTGCAGGGAGTTGTGGGCAAACCCATGCAGAAGTGGTACTGGTCCAAGAACAAAATGATTGCCACTCCATTCTTTGGCACAGTCATGCCAGAATACCGCTTTTCCCTTATCATGAAGTACCTGGACTTCGCAAACAATGAAAAATTTGATGAGGCTACCCATCCTGCACCAAAACTCCAGAAAATTTGGGAAGTGTCTCAGATGATTCTACAAAATTTCCAGCAAACCTATGTGCCAGACAGAGACATCAGTATTGACAAAAATCTAATGGCTTACAAGGGGAGGGTCAGCTGCGTGAAAACGTATATGCTGTGCGAATCCTCATCTGGCTACATCTGGAATACGGTACTGTACACTGGAAAAGGGACACAGTTCAACCCCAGATACAGCCATTATGGATTGGTAACATCTTCAGTGCTATCCCTCATTGAGCCATTGCTAGATCTGGGCTATTGTGTCACAACTGACAATTTCTACACCTCTCCTGAGCTTTATGAGTTCCTTCTGCAACACAGAACAGATGCCTATGGCACAGTTAGGGCTAACCAGCGCAACCTATGGAATGCCTACATTCTTTACAGAAAAAATTGTCAGAGGCCTGTGAATCATTCAGACTTAATTTTGCAAGTTTCTGAATCCATAGTCAAGAACCACCAAACACCATCAGTGGCTATGAATAGACCTGGACGTCGTGCTTCCAACGTTGTCAACCCAGAACATCTGACCAGTCGTCACTTCACTGAATACATCCCACCAACCCAGAAAAAGGCAGCACCTACAAGGATGTACATGGTTTGCTGCTCAAAGACCGATGACAGAGGAAGGAAGAAACACAAGGAAACCAGGTTCTACTGACTGTGATGTTGAACTTTGTGCAGCACCCTGCTTCAAAATCTACCACTGATGTAGTGGTATGTCTACTAAAAATTTAATTTTTTTTTCTAAAAGCTGCAGTTAATTTATATTATTAATTATCAATATTATTGCACCCTTGTTTGGAAAATTTCAGTGAGAAATTTTTGATAAATTTTTTTTTTTTGGATAAATTACATTGTTGTGGTATATGTGCATAGGGGTACTGCTGTGTCCCAATAATAAAATCCCAGTGGTAAAATGGATCATATCAGGTGATTTGCACTGGGATGTATATACTTCTGACCCCTGAACTCAGTATGTTACAAACACTAAACCTGTGCACCCTTTATGTCACATACTACTGATCCTGTCCACTCAGTATGTTACATACTCCTCACCCTTGCACTCTTTATACTTTGTACCTGACTCCTCTCTTCCTAACAATAAATATGCCTGATCGCTGCATTATGGGCATTTCATACTCCTGCAAGGAAACAGGGACAGGTGAATATTGCAGGGTTTAGTTCTGCTTTAAAGTCCTTCTAAAAATGTAAAGTGGTTAAAATAAAACCCCCGACTAGAAATGTACCAAAAATTTTAAAATGATAGGTGCATTTTTTAGTTTGATGTTAATGACCGTGTAATAAATTGACATATATACACACGTCATTAGGCCAGCCACCTTGATAACCTCAAATGACATGCTTCTTCAGGAAAAGTATATTTCCTATAAGTTTCACACATCTTTTCATGAGTCAGCCAAATTCTGAAAGTCAGCAACTCTTCCTTGAGGCATGACAAAACTTGAAATGGTTGCACAATGAAAGTAAATCTGTAGAATGCTGTGTAAAATAATGCATCCCATCTCTGAATGAGACACATGCTGTCCAGATGTAAATGAAGAAATAACTGCTTTTCTTCTTCTTTGCATTTCTGGGAATCATGAAAAAATCTCCTCACACAGAGAGAGAGAGAGAGAGAGAGAGATACCTATTAATGTTTGATCTGGCAAAGGAAAAGAAATAAATGTAGATTTGTGTACGAAATTGCTGCTCAATAACTGCCAGCTGCTGGATGAGAATATAAGAAAATGGAATGAAAATCATGTTTTCATTTTGATCAAGAGCAATTTTCAGGGGATTTTAGAAATTGTAACATTATTATTTCTTTTATTTTTATATCGCCAATATATTATACAGTAGTGGTAAACCTAAATTAAACACATGTTGCTGAATACCCAGTATATTCATAATTACTGGATCTTAGACACACAAATTGCAACGTCTCTTCTAATTTTTAATTTCTGTTTTGCCACCTAGTCAAATGAGATATATATGAATAAAAGAGGACTCCAGCATCACCTGTTTCTGTCTTATCTGCCTTTGACTTGGTGGAAACTCTGCTGTCTTTACATTTTATCCTACTTTTCACAATGCCTAATGGCTGTAATAGATATATTGTCATTGACTACAGAAGATGCCAATTACTGCTTCTTTGTTATTTGTTTCGTTTGGATAAAAAGTTATATGCACCCATCCCTGTGTACACCTAATTATGGGAAAAGGTGGATGAAAAAGAACTGCACGTCAGATGATCAGCCTGAAGATATCTGGAGGAAAAAGGAGCTTTTCAGTCATTGGAAAAGAAAAAAGGTGCTGACATGCGCACAATCTCACAAATACAGCAGGCTCAATCTTGTGACTGTGCAGTGGGAGATCCGGTGACGTAGGAAGAAGACACAAGAAGAAGGAAAAAGATGGCAGCACCTGGCACTTCCACAGCGCCTAGAAGAAGCAAGAAACCAGGACAACGCAGGACCGCATAGAAGACAGCTCCAGAGGGATAGAGGAATCTGCACAAGAAAAGGTAAGTGACTTATTTTTGTTTTTACTTTAGCTCCACTTCAAGTGTTAGTTGTTACCTAAAGGGAAGGTAAGTATTAGGATCAGTCTAAGGTTTAGGTATTAGGTGAGCGCAGATGTGGTTCAGCGTGGATTTTATGCAATAGCAGTTTTTTTTTATCCTCAACCTGGCCTTGGCAAATTTAAAGTATGTCTAAAACCAAAAGAATTTTGGATAGCAGTAATGGCTGCCACCAGTACAGAAAAGAATAAATCTCCCAAATAGGTACACAGACAAAATTGCCATTGACATTGGTTATAACATTTTTTTAATGTATAGGGTGTACTTATAAATCAGTGAATCTGACTAGTGGAGAATCAATTGGTGGAGAATCAATTACTGCTATTGAAATATACGAATGTGGAAGATTCTTCCTAAAAGCCTTAGGAAAACACATTACAGCTATCAGGGGTTACATTTAAATGTGATATCACTTGGGATACATTCTTATAGAATCCACAAATGTTTTTTTTAAGCTGTACTAATTACTGTTGCTCTTTGTTATATAATACATACTTACAAGTAATTTGTAAATAGCAATGTAAGTGTAAGTAACGAAAATCAACTTGAAATAAATAAATTTTGAAATTACATGTACATAAGAGAGGGTGGGAAAAAGCCAGCACAAGGAGTTTATCAGATGTGTTGCAGTGTAAGGAGCATGCTCATAGGGAGAGAGAGCAGAATGAGAGATGAGTTCATCTCATGTGCTTCTTCTTTCACTGTCCAGTCTCAGAAAACTTTTTTTCTGATAGACAAGACTGTTGTGTGGGGCAGTTTGTGTATTTCTGAACTGCAAGAACAAAATACAAACTACCTGGCAGAAAGAAAACAAATTTCTGTATGTATTTCATCTGAGTCAGCTTTAAATTACACAATTATAACATTTTAAATGTTAAATTAACTTTTACAAGTTCATTTAAATAAGCTGTAGGTAGTTTTTGTAGGGAATTGGCAAATGCCAGTCTTTTTGTTTCTTCTAGAAATTATCTTTTCAGTGCTTTTGATTTCTGGATGCTATTGTTTAGTTTGCTTATCTGGCACAGCAGTAGTACTGTACTGAACAAACAAAGAGGTCAAGGATTCTGGACCAAGATGAGTAAAAGGCTTATGAAAACCTTCCGGCATTGGTTCAGTGAATTTAGCTGCATTCCTCGTGTGCTCTAGGATCTCAAGGGAAACTTTGTTTATTTCTCTCACAGTTCAAGCTGAACAGTGGTGCTTATAAAAGTATGCATTAAGTGGTTTTCAGCAACACAATTCAAAATTCACATTCTTGCATTTATAATGATGTATAATATGAATACTATAGGGTAGTATGACTAGGTGCACTTATTGGATTTACTTAAAAAGTATTATTTTTTCCCCCAACGGGGATATTTGTCTGAGGATAACATCAAAACTGTCTCAGAGTACAAAATGCTTTATCAGGTAGAGTGGGGAATATACAGATTTTAAATTTAAAAAATAACACACAATATATGTATTTATTTGCAATAATTTTATCGGCATTAAATACCAAATGAATGTTTTGAATGCTAGCAGTAATGGCTGCATTTTACTCCCTAGGTTTATACTTGAGTCAAAGTATTTTCCTATATTTTCAGGTAAAAATAAGTACCCCCGTTTATATTAGGGTCAGTTTATAATTAAGTTTATATGTGACGGGTGATAACCACATTTTGTTCCCTGGGTTTATACTTATGTCAATTTTCCTGTTTTATCAGATAAAAAAGGACCTCAGTTTATATAGGGGTCATTTTACATTTGAGTAGATACAGTATGATAAATGGGTAATTATAATAAAAATTGAAATGACATTAAATGGGTAATACAATTTACTTATGAAAATTACATTGTGTTTGTGTACACTACAATAATTTTTTTTTATGAAAATGTTGAATTGAAAAACATTCTACCAAAATTTTTGGGGCATGAACATTACATACCATCTTTTTTATTTCTATAGGATCTCTGTTTTTAACAAATGTATATTATTATTAATATTATTATTATTAATAATAATAATAATAATAATATTAATAAACAGTATTTATATAGTGCCAACATATTACACATCACTGTACATTTAATAGGGCTTGTAGTAATAGGTTTTAGGTTAAAGTAGTGAATGAAGATAGTAGACCACAGATCGGGAATATGATTATTAAAAGGCATTGGTGGAGTGACAAGGGGCACTGAGAACCTCATACCGCTGGTGATGAGCACTTTGGAACGTAGGCTACCTACACACTTCAGATGATTCTCGTCTGATAATCACCTTAGGGCTCAGAATCTGGTGTGTGTACAGCACTTGTTATTCATCATTTGTGGATCCTTTCTGGCGGATCCATGAACAATGGTAATGAGAATGCTCCATAGAGCAGAACGGTGTTGTATGTACAGCACTTGTTTATGCATTGTGCAGTCTTTTGTCGTTGGAAAGGTTTGTGAAAGATCCTTTCCAATCACAATTATTGCATGTGCGCAGCCTCAGTCTGCCACAATGTGCAAATACACAGCTCATATTTGTAAACTATGGCAAGAGCACAGTGGTGGTGACAACTTGTGGATACAGGTCTCTTCCAAAGCAAAGAGTAGGGGTTAGCTAGAACTCTTGTCAGTATTTTTTTTGATTGGTGATTGGTAGAACTCCTGCCAGGTTTTGTGCCAGCTGTGTCCTATTCCAGAGATTTCCCCTTTTTCTTAGTTTGAAAACACAACAGGAAGTGAAAGCAAGATTCCCCATTGGAAGCTTTCCCTGCTTTTCCTGTTCTAGTGGCACATTTTTTAATTTTAATCTTGTAATCTGTTAGCAGTGACACAGACAGCATTGTACATCTTCTTAGCAGCGACACAGACAGCAATAAACAACTAGGGGGAAGATCAACCCCCTTACCACATACTTTTAGACCATTAGATTGTATTTATGTACAGAGTATTGTATGTGTAAATTTTCTAACACCTCAAGACAAAATAAAAAAAAAACTTTCTAACCTAACAAGTCATTTAGAAATAGTTAATTACTTTCCTCAAAAATTAAGTGTTCCTCAGCAGGAACAATTTACAATTGTTAGCACTATATAGTTTGCTTACATAACACTTTATAAACATAAAAAGGAACTGTTTTGTACTTGTGCACCTCCTACATAATTCATCAAGGAGTTGCGGGTTAAACTATTTTTTAAGACAAAGCAGTTGCTAAGCTCAGACTTTAGTAGTTTGGGTAATGTGATGCTATTTAACTTTCTCTACAGGATGCTCTCCTTGTGGGGAGAAAAGTTTGCCTTGAAAGTTGTCAAAGCAATCTTTTGTATCTGTCCTTGGATACCAGACGGTTGCTATTACTTGATACCAGCACAGAATTAATAATGAATGGATAAATAAGACAGCATATCGTTAAGGAAGACTAAGCAACTTATTTTTATTTGAAATAGCAATTGGTTAGCTGTTTAGCCTATGAGAATTCCACAGCATAAGTATACTTTATTAGTACAAAATATAGGACACTGTATTACAGTTTATACCTGTCATACATAGGCTTAGATCACATTAGAAGTTAAAGGTAAAGTAAGAAGGTGCTTTTATCACTCCCAGTTGCCTGCTACCAACAGCTGCGTGCTTTTTACCTTAGTTGAAACTGCTTGAAAAAAAAAACATATGCAAACACTTGCATATGTTATGACAAGTGGTTCCAAATCAAATGTATGGATGTAACATGGGAGGTAAACCACCCCCAAACGCTTCATGTAGTCTGAAAAAAATCTGCTAAATGCTACTGCCACCAACCAGCTGAAGAAAATAAAAATTTGTTTTAGTGTCAACCATTTTTGGCAAAATGTTTTGAGCAGTAAAACCACTTAAAACCATGTGCAAATGTCACTAAGATGAACTTAACCTCTATGCATGATGGATAATAAATGAGCAGCTGAATAAAAAGTTATAATTTTGGGCCCTGGTCAACGTGTTATACACTCGATTGGCTTCTAGTGCGGCCTTCTTATCTTGTGCTGCTATAAAGAGGATTAAAAAAGTTAGGCAGATAGTTAGGAGATCTAACAGGAATGAAAAGTAATAAACATTCACAAAAGTAGAGGTCTCTCTGGGATGATACCCTTAAAATTTTTTTTGTGACAGGTGCAATGCAAAATAAAAAATAAATGTGATAGTATCAACATCCTAAGTCCAAAATAACTTAAAAACGAGAGAAGAAAGCACGTGTACTGCATGTTTCTAATGCTAGAAGGCACATGTTGACTAATATTCACAATGGGTGGTCAGTAATGCCAGTATTATCAGTTTATATTTCAATAGCTTAAGGTCTAAGTATATATCAGATTTAAATAATATGATGAAATCTCTAAATATTAAAATACCTTCTTGAAGAACTTCATTTTCTTTGTTTTGATCAGAAGTTAACCTCCTCAGCATTCTTAGACTGAAGACATACAAATTACCCCTTGAAATGTTTTCCTAAGGAAATCCTGTACTGGGCATAGGGTCCATCTATTCATGGTGGCTGAACACATCAAAGTGAATAGGATACCAAGCAAAACATCTGACTTCCAAAATGCTAAATACTTGGCTCTGTTAAACATATAAAATGTGTTGCAAGTGATTTTATAACCTAGGAATGTCATTTTGTAGAAAAATAATTATTCTTTTTTTTTGCACTATAATTATGTGTATAAAGTTTATTACCGGCAGATGTGGTCAAAATATATTTCCTACAGAGTGTTTTTAAATATTGGACTCTAAAAAGTTTGTACAAGGCCTTTTTGTCATCAACTGTGTGTCTGCAATTAATCGTTATAATGGAACTGGTATCATTATAAGAGAGACTACTAATTGGAAGCCTTGCTACTATGTAATGGACATGACAAGCTAAGTGAATGAATGTTAAAGTTTGTTACATACAATTCCTGTCTTTTCATGCGAACTGCCCTGTTCTGTTAACAAAAACCTTTGGAATTATCATGTAATACTTTCAATGCAGCACAAAAGGAAAACTATCACATTTTAAATCATACATTAAATGGAGCACACAACAACAAAAAATATTAGTAATTTTCATCATGACCTGTTTTAGGTACCCAGTAGCAAGAAGCTGGTTTACATTACTGTTATCAGTATGTTTTGCTTTCCCTTTTTTTTTATTATTTACCGTTTCTATATGGCTGCATTATATCTAACCTGGTGCATCTATGTCTGGCAAACCTAAGCTTTATTTCAAGTAATGATTTAAGGCTAAGGAAGAATCCATGTCTAAAACATCTTTTAATTAATATTAGAATACAGATGTTAGAAATTACCATTTCACTGACACATTATTCTAGTGCAGGGGTGCCCACACTTTTTTGGCTTGCGAGCTACTTTTAAAATGACCAAGTCAAAATGATCTACCAATAGTAAAAACTTGGACTTAACTCCTGTGCGCAGTAGAGTTTATTTTGAAAGGCAGGGCTCTGTGATCTACTCACATTGCCCTTGGGATCGACAGGTAGATTGCGATCCACTATTTGGACACCCCTGTTCTACAGTTTCTCTTTTGAATTATATGTACACAACTGACTTTTTTAAAATAACAAAAAAAGAACACAAGAAACCTTGTTTACCTTAACATTTAAATGACATGTCTCACCGTCATGTTTTTCCAGTGATACTCACCAGTGGTGACGTATCACTAGGGGCAAATGGCCAGAGTCATAAGGTGTACAAAGAGCAATTGTTTAAAGTAACAGTTCTAAAGGCAACTATTAACTCTATCACAAACTTTGTACTTTTAATCTAATCCAAGTATTTGGGGACTTTACAATAATGCATGTTTATTCTCTGTGGGTTATTTGTGTCTTATTAGAATAAACAAAAACTCACAAAAACACAACTCTCTAAAAAACACATGTTGAGTAAGGTAAAATGAAACTAAAGTTCCACATGGCAGGTCAATATTACAGAAAGGGACAGGAGATGTTCTTTCTGCAATAACACACCTTACCTGTCTGAACATTTCAGATTTCTGTCAAAAAGCTGAGCTGCACATTCACACTGTGTGAGCATTAGTTGTCAGGGAAACATTCCCAGCTTCCCTTGTGTGTGCTGGGATGATTTAGGTATATCTTGACCGTACCCAGTACGGTCAATCAAGATGGCTGAACATCATGTGGAAGCAGAAGAATTTACAATTTATTTATTATGGTGGTGCCCAGCCCTGGAAGACAAACAGGTTGAGTTGGCTGGGTTTAGTTCCACTTCAACTTGTAATTAGATCTTTATGGACATTTCTCATCAATATATTTTTTTTAATTAGGTCCCAAACTATGGGACACCGTATTGGCATGGTCAAGGGGAGCACCAATAAGTGCAATGGGGAATAAGGAGATTCAATTGACAATCTTGTGACAATTCTGTCACAATAGCCTTCACCTATCGACAAGCTCCCGCTCAGCCCAAGAGGTAATTCCTGAGTGAGGATGGGGGATTGCAGGGATTAGCAGCGACCTGGGAAATCCCCTAGGTAGACAAAGGCTTCAGAAGATGCCAAGGGAACAGAAAGGTGAGTCCAGGTAACTAGGCCTAGGATCATAAGCAGAACAGGAAAGACCCAAGCAGGGTGTTCAAGGCATCAAGCCCCAGGTCATTCACAGGAGGTCAGTCAGCCAGGGCAATAATCCGCAGGAGTCAGAGAATTCTTGGTCAGGAGAGATTGACCCAGATGTCATGACTGGGAGGTCAGTCAGCCAAGCAAATTTAAATGAAGAAAAATGCAGTGCAGGCAGCAAACAGGGAATGGTCAGTTGATACTGGGGTGGACAACATGAGAGACATGAGGAACAACCCCACACTCTAGCAAGAAATACACACTACTTCATCACTATGGTCAAACATTTAGGTACTGGTTAATCAGGGGTCAGTAGGTGGAGTGGCAAGTGGGGTCAAGTAAATGTGGCAGGCACCTTTGTTTAATGCCCACTTCTGCCACCGGAGGATAGGCAATCACTATAAAATTACATTTCCTGCCAGCAGGGATGTGTGCAAATGTGTAGGAACACATGCCAATCTGACAAGGCATGGAGCAGTTGCAACATAGCAAAGCAAGTAGGCCGCTGACAGTGAGTTTACCAGCTAATTTTAACTCTACGTTTCTGGTAAATAGAGTAACATTCTGGCAGTGCAGACAGCGGGGAAACCTTCATTTAAGCCTTTTGCAGGTTGACGTATTTGATTTTTTTTTATTTTACCGACAGGGTCACTTTAAACAAATTTCTGCATATATTGTTGGCAAGTTTTTAATTATTTTAGCAATAAATATCACATTTTAAAACAAACCCACTTGGAAATAAGTTGTACACTGTAATAAAAAAAGGAGAGAAAACACAAAGGAAATGCCAAATGTTTGGGTTTGGAAAGAATTGCATCACATTCCTTTTATGCAATCTCTAGCTTTCATGTGCTGAAAGTCAGTTTCATAAACCAGTCATTGTGAAGTCTGGTTTTCAGATTAACTGACATGCAAGATGCTGCAGTAAATCTCACAGGTCTATTTTTTTTCATATGCCTAGCCTTGTGGTTGATCCACATAAGCTTTTCGTTCCGTGTAGTCACTTTATGCCAACGTGTTAAAGTCCCCCATGTGTATAGTACTT
Source organism: Pyxicephalus adspersus (assembly GCF_032062135.1). Taxonomy (NCBI): domain Eukaryota; kingdom Metazoa; phylum Chordata; class Amphibia; order Anura; family Pyxicephalidae; genus Pyxicephalus; species Pyxicephalus adspersus. The sequence goes on along the minus strand of NC_092861.1, from coordinate 84,288,514 downwards.
ATTTTAAGGACAGTTGAAAACAGAATGTTGCTTTTTTAATTTGTCACATATTCATGAACATGCCTTGTATGGAAATTGTTGATTCCATGACATTTTATCTGTTATTACATATGATATAGTGATACACAGTGCATCATGCACAATATATTATTCACATTTTTTACTTTTTCATTTGTTCTTTGTTTGAAGCAGCAGTAATTAGACATGATATGAAACAAAATAGAAACTGTAAGTGATTTACTAAAGGAATTGAGAAATAAATTGTATGAGCATTCACTTTAAATCAACCTGTACACGGTAGAAATGAACAGAGATTTACTATTGTCATGACTAAATAAATTAAGTAAATATTCACATTAAGTAAATTATTGTGCAACGTTTTTCAACTCCTCTGGAAAATGAACAGTATATTCTGTAGTTTTTTTAAATTACAAGAGAAGAATTTTAAGAATTGTGGTATTGGGCTATAAAGGGTAATTCATAATCTAGTAGTAGAATGAAAATAATCCACAGTTTTTTTATTCCTTTGTATAGGACCATAGTTTTAAGATAGGTAAAAAGAACAATAAGTCTATTGCTTTGTGTGCAATTTCTACACTAGTATCACATCAGGACTAAACCAGAATTTACATAAATCATGAGTGTATTCACGTTCTAACTCATAGAAAAGACAATTATACCATAGAAGATAACAATATACTGGCTGGAAAAATGTGATAAATTCATAAAGCAGTTTGTTCTTTAGAGATTATTGGTTAGACTGATATATATAGGTTAAAATCAGCTGTTCTAAGAGCACGCTGCTCTATCATTGCAGTGGTCAATGCTGTTTTTTTTTCACAGTTTGTATTGTAAAAGGGGGGTTATGTCTGGCCTCATGTGAGAGCATGGGGTCTCTTAT
>NC_092861.1:84284749-84286338 GCF_032062135.1 Pyxicephalus adspersus | reverse complement strand
GTAGTAAAGGTACTATCATGTGCAGTAGGCATGTCAAAAGGTCTGACACTATAGTCTATTGTAGACAGATTTGTGTCTGAAGTGGTCTATAGATAGGCAAGACCAGTAAATATGTGAGATTGAGGAAAGGAGTCAAATATTTAATGCAGTGTAATCTCTACATCCTTAAAGTCTTTGTACGAATGTCTTGTGGATCTAGGCAAGAGTGTAACTGCACATCACAAGGATCAATAGATGAAACTATGATCGAACACAAATTTTTTTTTGTTACCCCCCCGACAGTGACAACAGTAACAATACCATATCTGATCTAAACAAACTATGCTTAGATAACTACTTTATGAATAAAGTATGCTTAAATTAAAGACAGGTACCATGAGACCTTCAAGCATAGTACATACACTACTAGGAACCAGTGCTATTTATAATTTGCAAAGGAAGAAAAGCAGGAGTAGGAGTGAATCACAGTTAGCAACTGCTGAAAGAAATAATCCTGTAGTAGAAAAAAAAAAAAAGTTTTAGTAGTCATACTAATAATACCCAACAGGATATTTTATATTAATACATAATTATGCTGTCAAACACAATTAGTCTGTAACTATACCACAAACTTTTGTTTCATAGAACTATGACTATTAGCTGTCCTATCAAAATGTTGCTATTCGGAATGTAGTAAAAGTTCTAAGAGCCCTAAATCTACATGGGTAAGACAGCTAAACAAAACAGACAAAAGAAACAGGATCTGTGATTAACCCAAAACCTAAAGATACTGTGTATCTAAGGTCAGCTACACTACCCATTTTACAGTTAATTTAAATGAAATAAATGATCATGTGCAGCAACTCATTTGATTTAAGTGTTTTGATTTAGATAAACTTGAAATACAGGTAAGGTTGTACATAGAGACAGACTTGGTGGAATAAACACTTTAATAAATCTCCATATAGATCAATGTCAACAAAAAGATAAACAAAACCCAAGAGAGGGGTTTGTGATAGCTCAGATTTGATGGAATGTTTTACTAAGATAATTTACATTTACAATTTACAAGAGAAAACATTTGTTAAAGAAAGAACTATACCTGCTTTTTCCTGGTAAATGTACATTGCATTACCAAATATAGAAAAAGTACAGTAATACATCTACCAAATTATTACCATTATTCCAATATTATTATGTATAGATAGTATCATCTGTTGAGATAGCAGAATGTTCTTGAAGTTGTTCACAGAATGAAATAAAATTAGAAATAACTAATTTTGTACACATTAAATTACACTTTAGTAATTTATAGGCACAATTATTTAATTATCTGCTGGAAAAGCAATTACACTTTAGTAATTCATAGGCACAATTCATTATTTATCTGCTGGAAAAGCAATGAACCTACAGAGGAACTAAACTGAAAACTGCATAAAACAAAAAAAATTGACTTACCTTCAATCCCGCAGGGCAGCTTGATCCATCTGGAGGTGTCTTCCGTCGTGTCCTGCATCGTCCCGGCATCTGTCCCTGAGCCAGCACGCCAGGCAGCGCCATCTTTTCCTTTGCTTCCTGGTTCTTCTTCCTACGTCACCCCACCCAGGCGC
>NC_092861.1:84281302-84284350 GCF_032062135.1 Pyxicephalus adspersus | reverse complement strand
CTGATCACCCCTCTGCAGTGTTGCCTACTGACTGAGATAAGCTGAGTAACAGTTGAATAAACACACAGCCTAGCCCTTCTGCATTAAAGTACTTGCTTAGACACAATTTTTATTTTTTTGGGTTTAGTTCCACTTTAAATGATGCATAGCTCACATTGATGAATGGCTTTACTTCTCATTTTTGAAAGTGGGGCACTCAGTGTTATATATCTTTATATATGGGCTTTCCCTATTTGTGGACTCATCATGTGTTCATTGGGGCAAACTATGATTGCAGCCCTGCAATTATTAGAAAAGTATATTGACACGAGCCTGACGGAAATAAACTTGGAACTCATCTACTTTTTCATCTCCTCTAAAATAAACAACATTCTAACAAACATTTATCTTTACTCTTTTGCAATTCTATAGTGGCGCTTGCCTATGGTGATTACCACACAAACTGTATAAGTATTTAAACGTGCGTGCTTCAGGAAGGGAAACATAAGGCATTTATTACAAATGAATTCCAAATAATTAGTGTAGGAGATCATGAAATGTTTGCTGAAAAATGTTTGGGCTGCAGTGCAAACAGGAGGGGTCCAAGATGTTAATGGGCAATCTGTACTGCTTCTGCCGTCCCCCTGGGGCTCCTGCTACAGGTGGTTCACATTTCTACAACAGGAAAATATGCAGTATGAAATGGAAAATTTTTCTCTTAAAATATTTTCCACTACATAACCCGAACATTAAACTTTATGGCATTCACAAGAAAGTGGCCGGAAAGTGCTATACTCTTATCTCATTAAAGGATAGAGTCGCTGCTTGTAGACAATGCCGGTAGCTACGTTTGGTATTATTGAGAGGAAGTGTTCTTGCACACATACAAGATGTTTTTTTCTTCATTTTACATACATGATTTGCATGCACTGTATGTGTTTAGTTACTGCTTTTTTTTTTGCTGCAGACAAAACAGAACTTGGAAAGTAGTAATCTGTGATCTATTGAATCTGGGTATTTGCCAGAACTGTGCTTTATACTGAAACACCAGACAGAAGCTAATACATTATGCTTTAGAATCTGGTGCTCAACCTACAATTCTCAGAAAAGCCTGCAACCCTTTGGAATCTATCTTTCAGTGCTTGGGTCCTAGGAACCTGCCCATAAACCCCCTCCACCTCTTTCTGCAGCCACTCACCACTCCCTGGAACTATTACTTACCTAAGCAACATTTTACTCTCCTACCAAAAGCACGGCAGTATTTTACTACTTTACTAATCAGTACCAGTTAAACCCCCAACCGTCCTGGCAGTACTTGTAATATCATCAGCACCCAGCGCTTGACCTTCAGCAGCATTGTACCTTCCAACAGTACTTCATCCTCCTAGAGTATTTTTGCCTCCAAACCCCTCTGAAATTTTAGTATCCTCGGATGGGGGAAAAGTATCTGAAACAGTGCTACATACCTTTTAGGTAGCTGAATTTCTGTAATACAACGCAGATTGTAAGCATGGACTTTATTCTGCTTTGTTTCTAATTTATTTTCTTGTAAGTATGGCAGATTTTCGCTAGACACATCTTTCCAATTTTTATTGCCGTTATTTCAATATTCACTTTGCCCCCCAGAAAAGCTTAGTATGTGCTGCTGGGGAGGTAGACATATAGCAAACCTGTTGCTTTGCACTACATGGCACTGCAAAGCAGAAAGCATAACATGCATATTTAATGAGCAAATCTGGCTGGTCCATTGCACATTTATTGTTTAAATTGTACAAAAATTGCAAATAGCTGATTTCTTTCACATGTAAATCTTTAAAAAAAAAGCTAAGCATTTCCTTTACCAGAAAAAATTAAGAAGTAGGAGACAAAAATCTGAAAAGCAACAGTAAAAAACACACAAGTTAACCATCTTTTACTAATTAACTGAATTTTAAGGACTTAAATGAGAAATTAAAGCCACTTACTTCCTGTGTAACATAAACAAGTTACAAATGGCAAAGAGTTCCAGTAGATAAAGTACACTATGCGAATTGGGTTTACATAGCAGAGTATATAGTTGTTTGCAATGCAGCTCAGCTGAAAAGTTTGATTCACCAGTGTTTTCCACTCTCTGCTTTATTCATTATGTGCCAAATTCTTGATAATAGAGCCCATGGTCTCTAAGAGCACTTGTTCTCTGGAAGACTGGAATCCAGCTTTTTTATCAGCACACAATTATAACAAGAAAAAAACTGGATTTAAGGTTGCTGAGCTGTTTATTTTGTTCACGCAAGGGCTTGATCTTTGCCACTGTTTCCTACTAATGATCACTAATAAAATATTCTAGATCCCACTTCAAGAGAAACATTTAAAATATTTTATATGGAAGAAAGGCCTTACTATATTTTTTATTATTATTTACAAGACTCATTAAATTCAGCAATAACTACTTTATATAGGAAATTTGAACTTTACAATATTTCTGTTCTTCTTGGTGGAAACAGCACACATTTTTAACAGAGCTGATTGTACTTGTTGCATGCTCAGTTATACAGTGTACGATTAAATAAATATTGGCATAGGAATTGCATGAACTTATATAAAGCTAACAAGTGTTCAGTATGCTGGAAGGTTCACTTACCACCAATACACTAAATGGTAAAAGTAAATGACTGAAATATATTTCCAGCAAAATTCTAAAAATACAAAAACAAGGAATTGATTTATTGCTTGCGTGATGCGGAAACATCCTGCTGTCACCTATTCTATTCTTAAAGCCAAATTCTCACAGGGGTAAACTATGACTTCAGTATTCCAAGAGGCTTTAGGATAATTTAGGAGCTCTGCTCTCCTGACAGCTTTGCAACCCTAGTGGAGCTGTGCACTTGCTACAACTCCTCTAGCGCCGCTGGTGTAGAAAATTCAAACAATTTGTTTGAACAGGTTGTGTGAGTTCACATGTGCTACAACACCTCTAGGGCCGCAGGTGAAGTGAACTCGCCTCCGTTGTTTTGCTGAGAAAAGGCAAACCCTGATGACGGCTCAAGCGTCATGAGGGTTTCCATTTTCTCAGCCATTCAGCACTAGAGG
>NC_092861.1:84250281-84280566 GCF_032062135.1 Pyxicephalus adspersus | reverse complement strand
TGAATGTTATTGTAACATAGTTTGCTTGTTGTTTTTTAGGGTGTAGATTGCTGAACATAAATTCAATTTCATGTATGTATACATTTTCAGAAACAGTGTCTGTAGTGAAGTATTTTGCTATTTGAATTTAAAACAAACAAAATGATATTTTATTCTTAGTGTTTAGGGTAATGTCACGCAGTTTTGCATTTACTGGTATGTGTGTAAAGAAGTCACTCATTTACAGGACAAATATAATTTATTGCAATGCCAAACAAGCAAATAAGTAAGTATTGTTTAAAGCAACCACATCACAGTATGGTACATGAGCTGCAGATGTTCTTAAAGGAAACCGACACTGAGAGAAATATTACGGCTGCAATTTCTGATTCTCCTGCCTAAAAAGTTAGTTTGATAGCTGCCTCTGACATCATTACATTGAGATGCTGTGTAGTACGGACCTGTCATAATTGCAGTGCTCACGTTCATTCCTAGTGGCAGCTTTAAAAGTTAAGATAATACATAAAGGAAAGGTTCAAGACTTACCTGTCCTGAGCAGTCCTGAGCAACATGAATCTGTGTTACGAGCAGCTGAGATCCACAACTGCCACACAGCTTTATTCAAAAGGCAAGAAAATGATAATGGCATCTTTTTGCTTTTCAATATTGTTTTTTTTTTGCTTTTTTTGTTTTGCTCAGTAAAACTACAAAAGTATGTGAATTTAAATTGTCCTTTGTGGATATAGTATATTGTGCTGCAGCTGATTTAAAAAACATGTGAATAATAAATCTACAAAGGTACATAAAAAGCATCCTGGAAAAAACTCAGTTTCATACATTCCTATTTGATTTACTTGATAAAGAGAAACTCTACAGTGAGAAAATGTTATGGGATGCATGCAGTGTGCCATGACTACATTACAGCAAGTATTAGGGAGGCTTAAAGGGGCATGGTTATATTCTCTCATCCTGGAGCTCCAAAAATAGCTCTGGTTACAATACCCACCATTAATTCACAGTACTTCTTCAGCCTAAGATGTCCTTTGGGTTGAATGACAGCCAATAAGTGTAATTGCAAGACTAAGTGCAGGGCATCATGGTCCTGCTTCCTGAACTCAGCACTTTGTGTATACAGGGTGTTGTTACAGGGATGACACTGATGCATTTACAAACTGCTGTCTGTGTCATCTCGGAATGTCTACCCCCTGCAGAAAACCAAATAACAGGAGGACACAGCTTGTCACATGACTATCCCGAAGATATCATAATAGCAGAATCATCTTCCAAAAAATCAAAACTCACACTAAAAATGCTGTTTTGCATTTGTGTCAATGGAAAGATCATCAAAACTGTGGCGCCGTGGAAATTCTCTAGCATTGGTGGTCAGTGTGAAAAATCCACATTCTGTATCTCACATTGCCTCTACCTGTCCTAACGATGCCAGCCTCGGAATTGTGTAGGCAATATTGGGCAAGATATCACAGTGCTGACATAGATCCCTGCTTAATAAGCGGTCTGAAAAGTGAACACAATGCAAAGTGCAAATGCAAATGTGCTATAGAAAAATGTCAGGTAGACAACAAATGATTTTGTTCCATGTATATGTTTAAGTGGAGAAGGTGAAAGATATTGAAAAATGGTACAATATGATCCATCTTCAGTTTTCTCCCCAGAAATGTTTATTAGACTGGGTGGGAAGAAGCAGTAGGTAGGTGTCAGCCCCTGTACAGTAACCCAACTTTTTAGTAACAACCCAAAAACAGCCAGGTGGTTACTGAAAAGTGCTGGGTGGTGCAATTGGTTAGGGTCTGGGAAGAACACTGCTCTTTTTCCCACTCAGCAAACTGTTCTGCAACTGGAAAAAAATAATGAGCAGCCAAAAAACTTGTGAGGATAATACTGGAGGATAAAACTTCTGTATGCATGTATGTAGTTGGTATACCCTAATGGGGAATAGCAGATTTTTGGTCCAATGTATATGAGACATTATTGTACTATTATTATTATGTCAATTTAAAAACTGCAGCAAGTAACAAAGACAAGCAAAGAGCGTGAAACAACTGTCTGGGACAATACTCCACTATTTTTTTTAGCTCTGGAATTGTTAAAAAAGTTCACCTCTTCAGGCTAGTAGAAAACAAAATGAACAGTCTTTCAGGGACCTGAACTGGTATTAACTATGGTCTCAGGTCAGTACAACAATAAACACAGGTTACTCATCCTTGTTAAAGAAACCAGGAAGGTAAAGAAATATAGATTTGTTGTAGGGCACCTTTTCTACATTATGAATATGGAAATATTTATGAAAGATCAGTTGTAATAGTAGCTTTTTCTAATCTTATGCTGTATGTTTATTCAATATAAAATAAAAAAGTTAAAGGTATGAATATTGGTATTAATATTTCTAATCATTTTCAGATAAAGGTTTTAGATGGTAATAATGAAACGTATCAATTTAAAAACATTCACGAGCACCTGTTTCTGAATGTTTCTCTTATTTTAATTTTAATTTAAAACAACCCTGTATGCAGACTATGCACGCCAATATTTTTATTCTAATTCTAATAAAGCAATTCATTTACTATTAAACAAGTCCTTTGTAGCTAAAGCCATTGTAGAAAATATTTATAATTTTCCTATTACTTCACATTTCAACACATCATAGCATCTTGCCAGCTTTCTAAATAAAAAAAAAAAAACACAAAAAGTGTTTTAAAGCTGCTAAATAAAGCAAAATCTTTGTTGTGATCTTTCAGATAAAAAATTAGTTATTTCCAAGCACAAGCATCTAGAAAGGTCAGTGATGGTTTGTTTTAAAGCTCTTTACTTATTATTTTAGACATAAATCCATTATTACCCATAGAGTGGGTAAAACTACACTTAAGAAAACAATTCACAATTTTGTTTTTTCAAGAATTAAAGGGCTTTATTTATGCACCTAACCTGTGCATCCATTATTTTTTTTTTATTCAATTATTTTCCATCATTACTCTTGAACCCTAACTTAGACAATTTACTTATCAATATAAACATTTTATTGGGAATTCCTACATAAAATTAATAAACTAAAGCTGAGATTCTTGCATACAGCCTACCTACTTATTCTGTCAAAACTTCCTTTTTTTCTTTTTAGTTTTATGTAGAGTAGAAAATTGGTAAAACTTTTTACCTTTAAAATTTTATTTTTGTTTAGTTTTTTTGCTGTAAGTGTCCCATTGAGTAAATTTTCCTTTACTTCATTTCACAGAGACATAGGAAATAGGAGGAAACCCTGTTAGGGATGGTATCCGTATTGAAGAATTTTTGCTGTTCAGGTGATAACTACATACTTTTGGATTTTCCATCACTTTCTATTTCCCTTTAGGACGAATAGAAAGAGGTATTATTTCCACCCGTAAAATTAAAAAACAGCAACAAAGGTCTAAGTACTGATATAATAGGTAACATCCCCTTCACATGCAAACTACGGTGCTACAAGTTTTTGCAGCCATTAAAGCACAAAGAAGTTGTGCTGTTTCATAAAACATATTATTTAGTTATATTAACAATTTATAGAAAAGTATTCTAATTGTATATATATAAAATTTACCTTCTAAAAACTGCATTAGATCTAAATACTAAAATCTAAAAACTAAATATCTAAAAAACACTATCTGCATGGAATTTGCAGGTTCTCCCCGTGTCTGGGTGGGTTTCCTTCGGGTACTCCAGTTTCCTCCCACATCCCAAAAACATGCAGTGAGGTTAATTGGCTTCCCCCTAAATTGACCTTAGACTACAATAGCCACATATGACTATAGTAGGGACATTAGATTGTGAGCTCCTTTGAGGGACAGTTAGTGACACGACTATGAACTTTGTACAGCGCTGCGTAAAATGATGGCGCTATATAAATACTGTATAATAATAATAACATGCCCCTTGCTGTCTATCTAGTTAGACTTATAAAACGTTTACAAAATGTCATTGATATTCTCTTCATTATTATTTAATTGCATTGTAGACTGTAGTTTGTGTTTGAATGCTAATATACCACCTTCATCCTCTAATGTTTCTAAGAATTTGAAAAGAATAAATAAATGTTCCAGCATTTGTATTAGTAACAAATATCTCCACACCCTGAAATTAGAAGGCTTTTAGACACATGAGAATTTAAATAAACACTTTTTAAGCAGTTCACTTTAGTAATATATAGTGATGTTAACAAGCTGCTCATGTTGGCAGTCTTTTGATTTTTATTCAAAGACCACTTTGTGAATTAATGACATTTTATCTGGTTGGACATAAAAAGACTTAGTGTTACCCATAATTGATATTACTGGAATACAGGATTTGTTGATTGAACACAAAAGAGAACTCAGTCCAGTAAATACCCAGACTTCAAGATAAATAAATGAAACTTAACTATAAACACGCTATAGATTAAATTCTGCAAAATTCCAGCATCACACATGATCTTAATTTGCATGGACTCTTCTGTTCTTTTCAAGAATCAATTTCCTTTCCTCAAATAAGATTATGAGACTGCTTGCAGTGCCAGATTAAATTCACCTGTTTTGAGATCATTGTAGAGGCTACCAGCGTTGTTGCTTTCCTAATGCTAGTTGCCTAGTTATCATATTGATCTTACAAAACTTAAAGCTTTTGAGTAGGAAAAAGTATGCAGATACATATGACTTTTCTTTAGCTTTTTAGATTTGTATAAAGTGCTTGGGAGCAAGTATTTTGGGAAAATAGTGACTTTAAAGCATGGGAAATTACTTTACATTTCCAGGTATACATGGGCAATTTTTTCTACTGTTGCCAATACACTTCTCCTGTTTTTTTATATTGCGACAAAGCATAGCAATAATTTCCAATTATATTAAAGGAAATTTACTTCCTTTTTTCCATAATAAAAAGTTATAAAATATACTAAAGTTACCTCTGCTATTGCATACATGCTTTGGTCAAAAAATTAATTTACCATATCATTCAGATCTGCATTTACACGGATACAGGTCACAGTATCCCTATTAAAACCATAACACGATGAGAACACATTTGGATAGCTTCACAACTATCTAGTCTACAGGTGGTTGTGATAAGCAAATGGCTGTACATTTACAATAGTCATATCTGGAGATGTCCAACCAATAATGAAGCTGTTTTGGCAACACTAGTCAGGAAAAACATTGATTTCTAAACATTCTTTAAGCCATAAGTTTGCCTCTGTTTTTAATCATTGGCTTCTAAGGCTCAGTTCTAAGTGGACATTCAAAATGTTAAAAAAAGCAGGGTAAAATAGTGAAATCAAATATTTCTAATGTCCATTTTATCTCTCCAAAAAAGCAGTATAATAGAAGAGGCTGAACATTTTTTGTATTTTGGTGAAGTGGCTTTGATGTGAACAGTTGGGGTCATTAAGTGGTCCTCATCTGCACTGCAACACACCTGCACTAAAGCATACCAAAACACATGTTCAGGGCATTGTTGTGTGCTGTGTTTTGAGAAGTCATGCTAGAGCTATTTTACTATGCACTATGACAACCTGTTTAAAATGAATAGGCTGCCTAATGAAATGTCTTAACATAAAATGAAAATTTGTTAGTTGAGAACCAATATTTATGAAGTGTCAGTCTTGCAGACCTATTGATAAGAAGCTAACATAGTCAAAACTGTTTGACCTAAAGAAAATGAACTGTGAGGCATCAGGACATCCTATAGCACTCTCTAACTGAATACATGCACAGTTTTCTAGAAATAGTTCATATTTTGTTTTCAAACCCATACAGCTTGTTTTTAACTCTTACCAGTTGATGCAGTTTTTTTTATAGACCGTAGGACATAGTTTTCAGTACTCCTTGTACTTTACAATACACTTTAAACTATCTGCATGATAAGCAGTAAAGCTGGCTGTTATTTGTTATTATTTTTATTTAGTTTGCTATGTTTATACTGCATAATACATTGATGGGGATGGAGAGGGGGGTGGGTATAGTGTTCCTAAAATGTCGGATGATATGATTTTAAGTCATCCTCAGCCTTTGTTACATAAATAGTGGTAGAAATGGTTAAACAATCTGCAGTATTTATCTTTCAAAACACAGAAGGCTTCAGAATTTTTTTTAAAGCAGGACTAAAGTTCCACTTTTAAGATTACATGATCAGGCAGGTCAGTTTTGCAGAAAGATACAGGCAATGTCCCTTCTGCAATTATCCCTTCTACCTTCCTGATTGCTCCAGGTTTCTGGAAAAAAGCTGTGTAAACACAAAGTCAGCTTGGTTGTCAGGATAACTGTTATCCTCTGCATGTGTCAGGAATGAATAAACTCTTCACACCAATTAGGATGGCTGAAGATCGTCTACCAGAAGATGAGATGGAAGAAGATGGCGGGACTGTTTGTGAGAACCCATCAACTGATATATCTAAAAAGACATATTCTGTATCCAAGACCTACAGATGAGCTGTGAGATTGCATATAACACTGGAATATAGAATCCATACTAAAATCCATCCTTTATCACACCCTTCTAACAGACTTGGTCTAATAAATTACCCCAATGAGGATGAAATTCTTTTGTACTCAAATGAAAATCTTTCTTTTTCACTATAAAGTTTAGCTTAGTTGCTTCCTTTAGAGCTTTAGGACACTTTGAGAAGTAGTTATCACTGTTGAATTTTATAGGCAGTTGTGAATAGGATTCCATACTTCCTCAAATATTAAAGATAAAATAATCTGCTGCAGATGCACTCATAACAAATACCAATGACATGTCTACAAACTACTCTCACTATTCAAAAAACACTCAGAGCTTTTATTAAAAAGCATTAAATTATTAGTATTAAAATAGACTTCAAAGTGAAATTTCTGTCCACAAACTGTAGAAATGTTAGGCATTAACACATGGACAAAGCTTTCATTTGGTAAAAGCTGTGGCAGCACAAAGGGTTTGCTGATCTAAATCTTTCCCAACAGAAAAAATACAATATGAGTTCATCTACAATTCATTATGATGGTGGGCTCATAAATATGATTCTTGCTGTTGGCCCACTTATATATTTATGTGACCTTGATTAATGGTTGTGTATGTACACAGTATGTGTGTGTACCACATGAGCAAAACCAGATATTGCTTTAATTTAGGTTTGGTTTTCTTGGCTGCCAACACTCCACATGTTGTTTTAGCAAAACAAAACACAAACAAAACGTCTTTAAAAAATTATAAATGTGTAATGGATTCATTTGGATTTTTACATGAAAAATATATTGTGAAAAATGGAGTACAGTGTATAGTAAGCACTCTGGGGTACTTACTTTCATAGCACCACCTGCCTCACATACCTACACTGGATTTGACATTTCCCACCTTCAAAAATCTATAATTCTTTGTATATTTTCAGGTCATCCCATTCTAAATAGAACTGCTGTCAGTTGGCAAACCAAAGTGGATGGTTTTTCAGAAACCTCTTGCTCTTTCTTAAATGATTGCAATGTCCTGGATCTGCACAAAGAAAGAATATGTAATGTTGTACAGTACTAATATTAGTCTTTTTTATTATCTATTGTAGCTGGTAGAGAATGTAGTTGGTTTGTCCCTCTTGATTCCTCTGCTTCCCTTAACACCCACTCAACCACCCAACAAACCAGATCTTTCTTTAAAATAAATATCAGATTATTGTACCTGTAAAACAACTCCACAAAGGGCCATAACAAGTTACTCATATCTCCAATAAATGTTGTGTTTTTTTCCCAAAACATGGGATTAGTGTTTTGCCAAAAAATGGGTTAGTGTAAGTTTGTGGAAGAATTCCATCTTTGGAGAAAATACCTGCCAAAAAAGATAAAATTAGATTTGGTCATTAAGTAATACACAGCTGTGGTTTTCCTTCAGTCTTTTTTTAATTCAAGTCCCTTTAATCTCATTGTTCATGGTGTACACCAACTAAACAAAAAGATCAATCTATTTTTTCTGCACCTTTGTCCTCGTTGGGTTTACATCATACAAAAAGGAACCATACACAGATGCGTGTGCCCTCATCAGTGACTGTAGGTGAAGTTGACAACATGCAGATCTCCAGTTTGAGAACCTGGTTATATATGACATTTACTGTTTACAGAGGTGTTTACTTAAGTAGAGGTAGGATTAACCTCCTGGGCATTTCACTGATGTCTAGATTTCTGTACCAAAAGCGGTACACTGTTTTTCATGAATTTGTTTTTTTAAATTGTAGACCTGTAACTTACAGAAATATGTCCGAACAAGGGTCTAGTAGATATCATGAATATAAAAAAGTTTGAAACACACAATCATGTAAAAAAAAAAAAAAAATTACTTTTAATAAAATTAAATAAAAAACACAAAAATCATCCTAAAGAAGAATACATAAATAAATCAAAAATACTGAAAATGCAATAATTAGGTTTACTGTATAGTAATATATTTTTCTATAACACCTCCCTAGTGGTAAATTTTAAAACAGTAGTCCAACGTCACATACCTATAGACAAAACAACATAAATATATTTTGTATTATTTTGTATTGGATTGGATACAGGACTTTGTATTGAATCCAATACAAAATATTTGAATTTCCCGCTACGACGTACGCACATACTCGAGTCCGGACCGCGGTAATCCGCGATCGCTGGCCGCGCGTACTTTCGCGCTTCCAGCGAGCGCGGATTTCATTGATGAATCAGGGGCATCATCTCCATCTACTACCTGTCAGCTTGACCCATTTCCTTGTAATCTCCTACCTTGGCCCTGCACTAACCCAGCTATTCAACCTCTCCCTTTTTTTCTACTAGTATCGACCCCTCCACTTTCAAACATGCCATTATTTTCCCAATCCTGAAGAAACTCTCACTAGACCCCTCCATACCATCCAATCTTACTTCTTGCATATGTTTTCAAACTTCTTGAGTACCTTGTCCATAAAAGAGTTACTGTTTACCTGAGCAGCAACTCCCTTCTTAACCCTCTCCAGTCTGGTTTTTGAACTGCCCATTCCACCAAAACAGCCCTTACTAAAGTGGCCATTGACCTCATCAGAGTTAAGTCTCAAGGCAATTTTCCACCTCCTTCTTCTTGATCTTTCTTCTGCTTTTGAAACTGCTGATCACCCCCTTCCAATCCAAATCATGCCCTCTATTAGTATCAGTGACACTGCTTTCTCTTGGTTCCTTTCAAGATCCTTTCAATGGTAACTCCTCCTCGCCCACTCTCCTCCCTGTTGGTGTCCCCCAAGGGTCAGTCCTTGGAGCGTTTCTCCTTTCTCTGCATACCTCCTCTCTCGGTAGTCTCACAGTCTTCTTTAGTTTACAGTAACATTGTATGCTGATGACACTCAAATCTATCTGTCCACCCCTGGCCTGTCTCCGTCATTCCTGGATAAGGTTTCAGGCTGCCTGTCAGCCATCTCATCATGAATGGCTGACAGATTTCTGAAACCTAATCTGGATTAAACAGAACTCATCATCTCCCCCCCCAAATTCCAAATGTACCCCTGACATATTCCTATCTGTTAACAACACTGTTATTCATCCCTCCCCTCAGACATGTTGTCACATGGCATCACCTTTGATTCTGTCCTCTCATTTACCCTCCATATTCAGAACATTTCCAAGTCCTGTCCCTTTTACCTGCACAGCATCTCCAAAACCAGCCCCTACCTGTCCCTAAAGACCACCAAACCCTCCAAAAGTCAAACTGTTTCTGTGACATTCAACTTGAATTTTAACCTTGTAATTAACCTGCTTGAAATGTTTTTCTCAATCCTAATTATTAACTGTACGATGATGACCTGCACATGCTTTTACAGTAAAGTTCCTTCTTTAAAGCACCTAATTTTGAGACATATTTATTTATCAATTTACACGTGCTTGTGTATATAAGGAAATGTTAAAGCCTCTTGGGTTTGGAATGGTCTTTTTTGTCCTATTCGGCTTGCACCTACTTTCTGCTCATTTAAAATAGCACTTAAAACCCATCTTTTCAAACTTGCCTACTCATCTTCTTCTGTCTCCTAAACCCTCACTACTTCCCACCACTCCATATCTCCCCTCCTATTGTGTGTTACTTCCCTCACCTCCTGGATTGTAAGCTCTTTGGGGCAGGGTCCTCCCGAGAATGATTGGCAGAAGCATGACCACACCCCATGACCAGCCCATAAGCCAAGTGTTATTGCTCTCGCATGACTTTAACAATATTTGTATCATTACTAATATAATAATATCATTTTAATACATTTTTATCATTACTTTGGCTTTTTAAGGCTATATGATGGAACTGGTACTGATATACTTTAGTAGTTTACACTTTAGAGATAACTTGGGCTAAACTTCTGTGTTAAATTTGTTAAATTTCTGTCTCTGTGATAGTTTTGTCTGCTTTTTTTCTCCCCCACACAAGAATCCTGTGTGCTTCTAAATTGCTAGCATATCACTGAAACCAGTATCATGCAGTTTTTTAAGTGACAGCATGATATTACAAATGATGTTGGGCTTTGTCTTTATATTAAAGGATATGGTTACCTAGATGGAGATTTTTTGTGCTCCAAACTGTCATTCTTTATTTTATACGAAACTGTGAAAAGGTGACCAGCAAAAAAAAAGTTAACATATTTTGAGAATCAAACTGTTTAAAAGCTGATCACTGATCAGTAGTGCATGCATTTAGCCTCAAAGAATGCCTTCATGGTGACGTGTAAAGCAGGATAGTGTACGCTGTCATGTTTGAGTATTCCAGACCAGTCATACTCACAAATCTAGCAAACATCCCTAGAAACATGGTGGCAAAACAAAGTTCTGGGGCCTTGTAAATAATTAACAGAAGTCCAAGTCTCTAAAAAGTCTAACCTTTACCCTTGAATTGTAAACTTGTAATTTACCTGGTTGAAACGTATTCTCTTAACCCTAATGGTTAACTGTACAGTGATGACCTGCATATGCTTTTACAGTAAAGTTCTACCTTTGATGCACCTAATTTTGAGACATATTTATTTATCTATTTACGCATGCTTGTGTAAATAAGGTAATGTTAAAGCCTCTGTTAGGTTTTAGTGCTGGGGCTCCCCTCATATTCTGTCCTGCTGGCAGTGTTTTACCAGTCCGAAGGCAGCCAGTCAGGCAACAATACACCAATTAAAGTATATATATTATGTACATAAATATATATATAAACAGTGATACCTCGGCTAACAAAGATAATTTGTTCCGGAATCACATTTGTTAGCCAAAACATGATTTCCTATTGGTTTCTATAGAAAATAATTTAATTTGTTCTGGATGCTGCCCACAATTTAAAGATAACTTTTTAAAAATAGTAAAAAGCACAATATAAAAGGTCATAAACTCACCAAAGGCTGAGATAAACAGCTTCCCATTTGGAACAGTCGTGAAATAATATTAGACAGGGTGGTGTCAGTTACTGTAAAAAATCATCACTGTGAGTTAATCACAAACAAAGCCAAAAAAAAAAAACTTATGGAGCCTAGACATTCATTAACTTCTGGAGCAAGCTGTGTTTTGATATGCTAAAAGAAAAAACTGCAGAATTGGTATTGGTCATTAAAGGGTTACAAAAGTTTGCAGAAGAGCTCACCCCCCTAAAATCACCCACTATCTCAGCTGTGTTTAGCAAAAGATTTCTTCTGCAAGTCATGCAAACTGCCTTCTCCCCCCATAATGCCTCCGTCCTATGTCAGGCATCTTACTGCCTGCTTTTTTTTTTTACATTTGTTAGCCGAGACTCTATTCGTTAGCTGTCACTTAAACAGTGAAACCAAATTTGTTAGCCGAAAAATCGTTAGCAGGGCCACTCATTAGCCGAGGTATCACTGCATATATATTTCTGTCTGTGTTGCTTGATAGTTATTTGCCATTCAGAGCCTCTGGCAATAAAGTGTGGCTAAAGGTAAACTTAAATTGTTTGAGGATATTTCATTCACCAAATATATATTAGCATAAGATATAGGAGGAAACATCCTTATGTCATGTATTGCTAAATACCCTTTATGGGCTTTGTATATATTTTGTTAATACCAATGATAAGATAGAGGACGGTAAAAGCAATGGGTCGGGGTAGGAGCCAAGTTTTAGGCATAATATAACCTTTAAAACTTGCAATTGTGAAATACTTCAGGCTTAAATTGGATCTAAACTCAAAATTTTTAGTTTACATAAAAGGGTAGTACATAATGTAAAACAGGTCTTCTTTAAAAAAAAAAGTCTTTCTTTTAAAAAAAAAAAAAAAAAGGTGCAACACGTTTTGTCTTGATTGCTGCAGCGAATGTGTGCGCAGAGTGTCCCGGGATACCTACGTCATTTTTTTTATCTTTAGTTTAGTTTAGTGAATTATTTCAGCATTCAAGTTACTCTCTCAGGCTGCCCTGCTAACCCCACATATTCTCCTTCCATCTGTGATACTGCAGCCTTTAACCTTCAACATTTTCTCTCCATCTCCTGCAATCCCCCAAAGCTTGTGCAATGTAAACAGAATCAAAATGGCATTGTATAGAATGTTATACATCATGCACAAAAGTAAAATCTAGAGTTGCTCAAAACTATCCACGTCATTCCTAGGTTCCCTTTAATACATTGAGGAACATGTTGGTGTGGATATAGGGTTGTTTACTAAAGGTAGGAGAACCTCTGTCAGGGTTTAGCTCCTTTTTGGCTTATTATTAATAATGGGGAGTCTCTCCTTCTTTACTTTTGTGACTCCAGGGCAAGTAATAAGAAATATATTTCTAGTAGGGTATCCTTAAACCTATTTTTTTTTAATTGTGTTTTTTTATTTTTCAAAATAACAAAAGACAAGAACAAACAGGGTACCAACATAAATAACATTAGCAGTAAAAATATGGCATAAAATGTAAGCAAACCAAAAAAATGGGATCAGTAACAGAACAAGTTACTAGAGTTGGCTAGAGTTGTGTTTTAACTTCTGAAACCCTTGCCCTCCAGCCAAAAGCCAGCACTGTTCTATTGGACTACAGAAATACAAAATGTTATTTGTGGCTAGGGGTTACTGTTCTTTTCCTTTGGCCACTGCTCTTTTCGCAACCTTACCAAATATATCAGATGTTGTCAGTGTTAAGAATACCACTGCTGTAAATGTCGCAACACTGTATATAAGTAAATATAGTTTGTGAGTAATCAGTGACATGAAAAAACAATTACGACAATGAGGATTGGAAAGTTGTTAGTAAATTTGCTGTTTACGTCCTTGGTAGCTTGTGTTTATTCTTTCATAACAGTAAAATGAGTGCAAAGCTTAAGATGTAAGACATCTGTTTTAATAATAGAGGGTGCTGTAACAAAATGTAATTGAGTTTACTTGGAAAGTAGACTTAATTTTAGTAAATCAAAGAATATGCCATTTCCAGTAAGTGTAGATCACTCAGCTTTCTCTGCGTCAAAGTTAAATCTAAATAAAAAAAAAGGTTTAATATTTTACAGCCTAACAGTCCTTACATGTTATATGTTTTTTAGAATTTCCTTTAATTTCACCTGGTAGTTCTACTGGTAAAAATCCTTCTACCCTGTGGTGACAGCACTTATACAATGTATCAGGAATCAGAACAAGAACTCAGAAACCTTTATCTATCCTTTTGCCCATAATATAACCATGAGGGATTCCTTAAGCTGCGTACACACTTGCAATTTTGTCGTTGGAAAGGATCTTTCACGATCCTTTCCAACGACAAGGGACTGCACGATGCATGAATGGTGCTGTACATACAGCACCGTTCATGCTCTATGGAGAGGGGAGCGGGAGAGCGACGGAGCGGCACCCTGCTGCGTGCTCTCCCCCTTCCCTTTCATTAGGATCGATTGTCGTCCATCGTCCGTGGATCCGGCAGGACGGTCGTTCGGACGATGGACGACACCGACTGTACACACGGCAGATTTTCGCCCGATATTTGGCCGATGCCGATTATCGGGCGATAAAAATCTGCCGTGTGTACGTAGCTTTAGACTTTGAGATAACTGGGAACATTGTAACTGCAGTGGTGAAAGCACAGGTAGCTATCAACTGACAGATTTTTGCAAGATCAACATGAATTTTTCAGATTAAAACAGACCTATCACCAACATTTTTACTTTACATAAAAGGGTAGATAACTCTTTTATATAAAGTAAAAATTAATTCCCCAATAAAAGGGGTGTTAAAGAAAAACAAAATTAACCAATTTTTACTTTGGTGACGGGGAAGCCAAAGCCCCTAACCTTTGGTCTTTACTGCTGTGAAATGTATACCCATGTATCCCAGGAGTCTTTTGACTGCTCCTTCTGCAAAGAAGGGGACTTTTCCTTCAATGGGAAAAAATGCAAATTTCATGCATGTGCAGTTACACATTTTTAAGTTTAGTTCCTCTATAATCAAACAGATATAGAAAAACACTTTCAGTGGTTATTTTAGCCAAACCAAAACAGACTGATAAGAAGTTCTATGTTGGGGTTTATCATATTTAAGGTATATTGTTAGGAAAGGCTTATCTAGCCGGTGGTCCTGTGCCTTGTGCCATCACAGTATCAAACACTGTTTATTATGTCCAGCAATGTCACTTGCAGCAAAAACTAGGAAATAGCAGCAGCCCCAGCTTCCCTTTAGCCATGCAGCCTGAAATACTCTATTGGCATCCCCAGCACCCACTCTGAGGTTGTGCACAGCTGAAGGAAGATCTAGAGGCAGATTAGTTATTAACTCAATCCTGTGCTGTCATTGGCAGCTAGGGCTTTATAGCCTTTCTGCTCACAGTCCCCAGTGCCTGTTGTAGTGTTAAGCTGGGCTAACTTTCTGCTGGTGTGTGTATTAATCTGATTTATGGTTGCTGACCTTCCCTGTTTCTGATCCTGTGAGTTTATACTGCCTGGACTGACCTTTTGCCTGTTACCCCAACTCTGATTGTGTCTTGCTCTTGTGTACCTTGTCTAGTGGACAGATTACTTGTGAATGACCTCTTGCTTTGTATTCTGGACTTGTTTCTGCCCCCCCAGACACCATACCTTGCACACTAAGTCCTAGAGGCAACCGAGTGCTGGGAAACACAACCAGTCTCCCAAGGCTGAGCAGGGGCTTGCTATAGGTGAAGAGATGCGGCTATAGGTGCTATAGGGGGACTGGCACCTCGCGACGAATATTGCTGGATCAGGACCTTACATATATCTTTTCATTTTCACTAAAGTAGAGAAGTTTCAATACCCCCATTAGTTTTTTTTTTTAGTTATCTATGTCTCATTGGGGGGACATTGGTAGTGAGTATAAATGGTCCCATTACATTGGTGAGTGCAGACGTGTCCTCATGGTAAGCACTATATTAGTAATTGGCCATAACGTTCCCCATAGATTGGTTGTTAATATACAATAATCCCCCATCATACAGGTGCTCAACGTGCTATCCCTTGCTACACTGGTAGTCATTGTAACTGTAACCTTTACATTGGTGATCTGTATAAATGCTCCTGTAACATTAGTGGTCACTGTGGAAAGCCCTGTTACATTGGTGGTCAATGTAGATTTCCCCATTATATTAGTAGTCAATGTAAATGACCCTATTACATTGGCAGTCAGTGGAATTCTCCAAAACCCTGGTGTTTGGTAGTGAAGGATACCCTTATATCATTGGTCAGTAAGAGAAAAAGCATACTACATTAGTGAGTCATGAAAAAAGTACCCTTATAATATCAGGGTCAGGTAACAATGTACATCCTCACATTGGTGGTCAACGTAAAAGGGGTTTTTCTTACACTGGTAGCCAGTAGTTACCCTACTGGCTACCAGTGCAAGAAGGACCCCTTTTACATTGAGTACCAATGGTACATTGGTACTCAATGTAAACAATGATACATTGGTGGTCACACTGGTCATTGGGGAAATTTCCCCATACAAATGTGAACAGAGTAATGTGTATATTGTTATATTGGTGATCAGTAGGAAACGGGGTCCTCTTACTTTAGTAGTCATTAGGAGAAATACTCCTTTACACATGTGGTCTAGGAAGAATGTATTTCCTTAGATTGGTGGTCATAGGGAGAAGGAGCTACTTACATTGTTGTTACTGGTTACATATTAGGAAGATGCATTGGAGAATAATACCAACACCAGATCTATGTGAACATTGTCCATTGAGAAAGCTTGCCTAGAGCCAGCCACCAGATAACAGAGATCTATGTGGGCTGTATTTATGGTATATCCACCACAGATGCCAACCACTAAAACACTCCTACTACATTTGCACCTCCTTCTGTTTTTGGAAAGTAAGAAAGGCCAAGAAAAGAAGAAAATGTACATTGACATTTCTGTGCTTACACCTGCATGCACCAACATATAGATGATGCAGGAAGTATACATATTGAAGGAAGTATACATGCCTATGGCTGCATGGGAGGAAATGTGCTCCTATTACAGGCATACCAGCTAAATTCTACATGATGAAATAATTGCTTAATGTTACACATTGCTTAATCATGAAGATTCTGTCTGAAAAACAAACTAATAATTTTGTGATAATGCTTCTAACTATACACACACATTGATAAACACACGTACACGCACAGTGACAAACATATTGTATACACGTACACCCACACATAACTCATGACCAAGAAACAAAATCCTGGTGTTTATTACATTACAGTATTGTCTTTACTTTCTCTAACACACCAGAGGGAGCTAAAGTTGTATTTGATGAGCACAAGTTGCACTGCTAACTGTACAATGGAATTGTCATATTACAATAAATGCTATTAACTGCTGTATACTAAATAAAACAAAACAAGCATTTCAGGTCAATGAGAAGTTGCTAAATGGTTTGACATGTACATAAGTTGAAAAATACAACTTTTTTCTTCAGTCGGTTATCACACCATGTTCTGAGATGACTGCAGGTACAGTCTATGTTACCTCTTTGGGTTTTTGAGAACATACTTTCTGCTGCCTGTATAAAGTACTGCCTTCTTCATACACCTAAACACTAAATCAGTAGATATTGCTGTATTCTTTTCCTGCCTTTCTGAAATATTGGCCCAGTTATTCCAAAAAACTATTCAGGACAATGCAAGATGTTCAGTTTAAAGCCACCATCTCAAAGAGCACATGAACTTATTCATCTTGTTCCCCCATACAGTCTTTGGCAATGTGAAGAAAGTCACTTTAGTGGGGAATATACACTGAACTGAAAATTGTCTAATTACTAAATTGTCGCTGTCCAATGGCCAGTCACCAATTAATAACCTTGTTGTAATAAAAATGGGAAAGTGAGTAATTTGCTTCTTTTTCCTCAGAAGAGACATCACCAGATAACTGTTGAGTGAAGCACAAATTTACTTTAACAGTGATATTCATCAATATTTTAGATATGTTTGGATTTTAGATGATAGAAATCAGAACAGTCAAACTGTAATTTTTGTATTGCTGTCTGGGTTCCCATTTTGTATTATATTTGTCATTGACAATTTTAAAATAATATTTAATTTGAATAGATAATTGCATTTTGGTTTGTAATAATAATTTTTAAGTCTAAATAGTCTGTTTTGAGAATCTCAGGAATCCACAAAACTTCCCTGGGAGGGAAGACATTAAAGTGATCTGTCAACAGCCAAAACAACAAGTTTGTTAAAGATTTGAGACCAGTATTTTAGACTTAATGAGCATTCAAAGAAGGCTGTTTGGTAATGGGAGTGGCAAGTTGTCTACAAAAAGCCATTATGGTAGACCTAATGGATTATTTTGTTTAAAATCCACCATTTGATGTCTTGTCTGATGCATAACTTTTTGGGATAATGAAAACAGACAATACATAATACATTTTAGTATTATTGTCACAATACTGAGATCCTTCTTACATCAGTCACAAGGAAACACAGTCATGTCAGCCCATTTGCTATGGCAGTAGTATAGCTATGGCATTAATGTTTTACACACATTAGAAACTATAACTATAACAGCTAAAAAAAACCTATAATGGAAACAAAAATGTCCAATCAGTACAAAATGTACATCAAAACATGGAAGAATCTAGTGGTAAAATATATAATATATAATCCAGTTGTTAATATAAAATTTTATGTATTTGTGTGTGTATATATATATTCGTTTATATATATATGCAATGCCTAACATACATTCAGTGGGCTGGATTTACTACATTTCTTCAAGACTGGGGAAGATAGAGCGTCATGGGAGAATCTTGGAGATCGAGCAAATCTGGAATGCATTTTTTGAAAAAGTTTTTGTAATAAATCACTGTTTTTATGATGGGTGCATACACACAATTGTAAATGCACACCTTTAATGTTATTGTACTTTCAGTAATTATCAATAGTATCTGCTCAGACCTGGTTGAGGATAGAAGTAATTTGCTACCTAATAGAAAGAAGGAATTAATTTCAGGTTTGCTTGGTTCACCTATCGTCTTCTTTGAGAACTTTAGTAATTCAGAGCCTATATGTCTACTATACTATACTCCTTATTATATATTCTTCTTCACTAAAAAAAGGCCAGAAAAATTAGGGCATACAGTGATGACTGCTGATACAAATGTGTCAGAGAATCCAATAGACTTTGTTCCTGAAGCTGACAATAAGCAGGACAGATGGTAAATTTGGTGTAAATCTTTATTCAGATGATCAGAGCAAACAGTAGATAGTAGCAGGGTCAGAAGATAAGATAAGAAACAGATAAGCTCACCAGGTGTGCAAGTCCAGGATTAAGACAGGTAAAGGGGGTAAAAAGGACTGCAACTGACTTAAAAAAAAACAATATTTAGGATAAGCAATGAGTAAAAATGCAGCCTAAACAATGTTCAGAAATAATCTAAGGCAGACAGAAATTAGAGACCTTTTTAATTGTTGAACAGACATAGGCTGAAAGCTGTAGCTTCACTTACACTTTAGTTGCACTGCATGTTTGAGAGCACAAAGACAATAAAGTTTCATATGCCTTTATACATGCCTTTATGTTCAATTGTTCCACAGAAAGCTGTCTACAACACTACTTTGTTGGTGACATGGTGCTGCCAGTATTTTATTGACAGATATACCGTATTTGTTCAACCCTAACAACTATTATATGGCATACTGTAAAGGTGTAAATAGCATCAACTATAGGATACACCTTTACAGTATGCCATATAATAGTTGTTTATGTGGACTCAGTGACAGCCATGTTTAGCCTAACATTAGAAAAGCTAAATGAAAAGTACCAAGCAAGTACCTGTTAGTTGTGGTCAGATAGTTCCAATTGGAGACAATTCTGACTCTGATTAGATTGTTTCTGTCCTTGTACTGGAACCTTATTTCCAAGCTCAAATTCAAGTTCAGATATCCTGTGCACAAACACACCTGTCCTTGTCTTCTACAGAGGGCTGTGGCCGACATCAAGAATGACATTAGCACAGTCCTCTATTAAAGATGGAGCAAATTTATAAGGTTAGGATTTTAAAAAAAAAGGGCAGACAGTACTTGAGTGCAAAGAACCCATGGGGAAGTTCTTTTGGAAGAAGTGCTTTTGGGAGTAGGTTTGGGAAAAGTACTTCTGGAAAAGTCCTTGGGAATAGTGTGACTAAGGCAAGTACAAACAATAATAATTTCCAGGTATACAAGGCGATTTTTTTCCATTGCTGCTAATAAACATCACACAGTTTTCCGAGTTTTCACAGTTAACCAAGTGAAATCATAGCAAATTAGTTGCAGTTATACCCAGGCAATTTCTACCATTGTGGTGTAAACATTTTCTGTGTTCTCAGCACAATTAGTGATTTTTCATCAAAAACAAATTTAAAAAATCAAAATTTAAAGAAATCATGCACATAAGGTACCTGAATACTAAAAATCCATCTTGAACTGCTATGGTACTCAAGAAGACTATTTAAATTGGGTGCTATTGTATAATTAGTAATTAGAACTTTGATCCTTTCACATGTTCATTGAATAAGTCTGTAAGCATTTTTTCACAAAAAGTACAACTGTTATTGGGTTTATTTAATGTAGCCAAGATGGATTCAAACAGTACTTAATAAAAGTATTCATTCAGAAAAGCTTGTAAATATGTTCTGTCAACAAGCTGCCAGAAAAGCTCTGTAAACTGAATGTGTTTGCATGTTTTTACAATGGAAATTAAGGGACATGTTTTCTCATTCTGTTCGCATTACCAGCTTACTCAACATTTTCCATGTTCTCACTAGCCTGCATAATTTTTTTGCAATTTGTTCTTTTTTTATTAAAATGGTTACATTCTGCAGTAACTTGGGCCAATATCAGACATTCAATTTACATTTGCATTTTAGAATGTGCAGTACAGTTTGGTTTCTGAATCAGGAAAGCACTGGGGTATAGAAACTGGAGTTAAAACAATTTAATAATTACCCTAAAATAAATGTCAGTTTTTTTGTTTTGTTTAAATTTTCAGTTCAAGCAGATTATGATTTCTTAAATTGAAATTTAGCAAAATTGCCAGACTTTTCTATGTGTGTTTCTTAGTCTTGTATGTGTTCCTCTTCCATGTAATACATGTCTAGATAATTTACATTATATCATGAGTCACAGTTATTGATTGTATACATCAAACAGGGTCAAGGCAGCTGATGATTTAGATGCTGAGAGGTCCTTGTATTTAGACAATAACAACAATTGTTTTGACTGTACCCATTGTTTCATCAGGATACACTTGAAAGAATTAAGTAATTTATACATGTGCAACAGGAAGAGTCCTGTGCATGAGAACTATATAGCATCAATAGTAATTATGTGCTATGCTATTTGCCAAAACTACAAAAAAGTTATATATGGGTGTATATTTATATAAGTGCACCCTCTTTTAATTCTAAGGTTTATGTATAATAAAGAAAAAAATCATCTGGTATTTAGCAGGTTCTAAAATTTGGTTAATACCTAAAACAGAAACTTTAAATGTGACCCTCTCACCATACATGGTCACATGGAATAAAACCTCCATCACATACCTGGGCACTGCGATCCCCACAGATCCTAACTTACTCTACTCTCTTAACTATGCCCCACTACTTAATAGACTATCTAGAGATCTTGAAAATTGGAAGTCCGGGGTGATCTCATGTTTGGTAGAATGTCAGTCTTGAAGATGGACACTTTTTCCAAATTCTTCTATACAGTATCTTTCAAACTATCCCCATAGCCTTATCTAAGAGGTTCTTCTGAACCTTGCAGTCTATTCTGATAAAATTTGTTTTGTGTGAAGGTCACCCAAGACCTAAATTCTCTTTCTTGTGCTCCCCCAAACAGGAAGACGGCATGGGTCTTCCAAATTTTTAACTATACCACAAGGCGGTGATGTTGGCATGTATAGAAGAATGACATGAGATGCCTGTAGCCAAACTGTCAACCTTGGCAGAGCAAACTTTATCTTCACTAGATTTGCGGGCCCTCCCATGGGTTCCAAAGCTGGAGTTGCCCATAGAGATGGACATGTCCCTACTCACCAGGGCTACCTTAAAAACATCAACTGTCAACTGTCGCAGATCGTTTTCATCTTACTACATACCCAGGCCAACTTACGCCTCTGTTGGACAACTTTGCATTCCAAATGGGTATCTCATTCTCTACCCTTTGTGGATATAGTAAAGACTTCTGGCCTCAAGCCAGACACTGTATTGACCTTCCCTCTTCTTGTATCCCGTTCGGAGTTCCCGTTGCTCAGACACCAACTAAATTCCTATTGTAAGCTTTTGCATGCTTCTCCCTATCTGCACAGACCCCTGACTGATTTAGAAAAACTGTGTGAATCCTCAGATCCCCCACTCCACATGGTCTCCACTGTACATTAATTGTTATCAGTCACCACAGTGGATTCCTCACCTAGATATGTTCGAGAATGGCATAGAGACTTAGGTTAAACCATCTCTGACATTGACTGGCAGAAGGTCTTTACTCTGACGCATAAGACTTCTGTCAGTTGTTACCTGCAGGAAAATAAATACAAAATCCTCAGCAGGTGGTACAGGGACCCAGTTTCAGTGAACCATGTTTCCTCACCAATCCGACACATGTTGGCGCCGTGGGAAGAAAAGAGGAACATACCTGCACATTTGGTTGTCCTGTCCAGTTATTCAGCCCTATTGAAAAGAGATCTTCTCTGTATGCCCTGAATTATACAATCAAGATTAAACTCCCATACCCAAGATAGCTCTACTCTCGCTACTCCTGGGCTCTCTAGCGGCTCAGATGCTATATGCTATATGGGCTATATGCTAACAAATGCTATATGGTCACTCGTTCTCAGCTGCTAGGCAGCTCATCCTGCTGTACTGGAAACAGACCTGTAAGACCTGTAGACCTGAAACCCCCCTTTTTTTCAATGGGTTGCTTGGGTCAAAAAGCTCATGAGATTAGAGGAACAAAGAGCCATGGATGATGACAACAATGAGGCATTTACCTCCCAATAGTCAATATGGCTGATGTACTCTCCTCCTCCCTCTCACTTGTCCACAGACTATGCCTTTGATTCTATGGTTCTCTTCTAGACTATGATGCCCAGGTATCTCCACCCCGTTTGCCCACCCTAGCTCCCAACCCCCCCTGTATTAATATTATTGTTTTTTAATGATATGTGTTCTTACTATGGTTCTTATTGGTTACTATGGTTCTTAATGTACAATTTCTCTATTTTCATATTGTTCTTTCCTATGACTGCACTGTTGGAATTTACCTTTTGAAATGCAAAAAAAAAAATTTACCCATATTACCCAAACATGACATAATACACCAGGTCATTATTTATTTAACACAGACTCAGTAAAAATGCAGAAGCTGTGTGTGAAACATTTTGAAAGATAAGGAGAGAGAAATGGTCTGTGCTAAAAACCATTTCTTTTTTGGGGTTGGGTTGCTTTTGATCCTTGTCCTCCTGTTGTTGCTTTCATTTGCACCAAAGCAGGTAGAATTGATTCACGATTACTTCAAACTGGACAGATTGATGTCCCAGATGTTAAAACGACTTGGTGTTATACTGTGTTGCCTTTTTTTTAGCAGCAGTGCATATACTTTTTATACTTTTTGAAACATTTACTATGTTTAATAATTTTAATATGATATATATTTCCATAAAATCAAACTCTCCCACAGGATTAACTATTTTTTCATGGAGGTTCCATGAACCTCCATGAACCATTTCAGGTTTGCTAGATCACCGATAAAAGTGTTTTTTGTCCAGCCTTGGATAGCTTTATTAAATCAGGCCCAATGGATCAAGCAAATCTAATTCTGAAATTCCGATAACTTTCAAAAGACCTTTATATGTTTGCAGTGTTTAGGGAATCTTCCAACGCATTGAAAAATTAATCAGATTGTTTGTTTAAGTGCAGAAATTGACAGTGGATCTGCACATAAGCTTTGTAGACCATCTAGAAAGTGTAGCTGCACCCCCCAGCATCCTGTACTGATCCACTGTGCCAGAAAACTAAATGACAGATTGCTACACTACACTACTCATTCCTTCTAGTTTTGCTGACAATGATCCTTTTCAGTGTTAATTATTGGCAACGTGTTCCAGGCTTATTCATTTGCAAAACATAGTTTGACTTCTAAAGTTTGATTGACAAGAGTGAGCTGAAATCCCTAAAAAATACTCTTTCTAGAGGAATGAATGCTTGTAAAACTTTTGATCCTAAACTAAGTCACATACACCCTAAAAAAAGACGCCTACCGCATTGATTTAACTGTCTGAGCTTCACTTGGCCATGGTTACTTGGGTGATTAAATCTCTTTACTTCTGAGTTGTTGACAGTCATCTCATTCACAGCACATTGGCTTTAGTATGATTCAAATGAGGTGACTTTCAGCAAGTTCCTAAATCTCTCGGTAGCAAAAAAGTTTAATTGTCTATACAACCATAGCAATAAACATGAAAAATAGCAAATTGTTAGGTTGCTCTTAATATAACCTTTTTACACTTTTAAATGTTTACTTCTTCTGATTTTGTGAGCATGTTAATCGTGCTGATTAAAGGGAATCTCTTTTTATCCAGTTCATTTAACCTATCTTTAGTGCTGAACATATTATCTGTCATTATATTTCAGTTTATATTGGTGATGTTAAATATGTCTGTAAATATATGACACTTTTATACCTGTGATTTAAAATATCACATGAATGGAAAAAAAATGTTACCGAAAAATTAAAAATGGGAAAAGAATTTTACAAGCAAGTAACTGTCAAGAATCAGGGATTAAACAAGGAGTTTGCTGAAAAAGCATGTTTACTGTTGCTTTTGGAATTTATTGCAAGTGTGCAGGCAGTCTACATTATTGTCTGTAAGAATATATTTTACTGGCGTAATACCCATTGGACTTAGCGTGAGGAAATTGCCCAGTAATTTAAAAGCTTTTTATGTGTTTTTTAGAATTATCTTCCTGGTAAGGAGTCCGGAAGGACATAAACAAAAGCTTGTATTTAAGTATAAGGCATGAAAAGTGGGAATCATACAAGATCCAGATGTTTCTGAAAATAAATCTTCTCTTCTCTTCTGACACACTAAACCAGAAAAAAACTACCAATCTCTTGTGAGCACTTAAACTGTATTTCATATGTTTCTGTAACTTGTACTTTATATACTTTTTGAAAGAAAAATCAGACGCAACTCAAGTAGGTTAAAGATTGTTGAAAAGTGTAGATCAGAAGGTTGTGGATCAAAAAAAAAATAACTGCATTGACTTATACAAACCAATGAAATTAACTTTACTGACACCTTTATAAGGTGAGATAAATGCTGGTTGGTTGCTATTCCAAAGGAAAAAAGGAAGGACCTGTTGAACATGGAGGTCATGAAGGTTATAATGCAGCCAAATAACTGTGGCCATGTGGGAACAAAAAATCAACACCTCCATTTGTGATTTCTAAAGTCCTCTGTGGTTTCTCTTAATTACATAAGCATTAGGTGGCTCAGGTAGCAACAAAAATTAGGTGTCTGCTTTGCTACCTGAAGTTACCAATTATTACTATAATGGTAAAAGAATCACAATGTTTGCACATTTTAAATTTCAAATTTTGTTCCATCGGATACAAGACCTTGCCCAGGTACTTTAATGAACATTTTAATGGGTTTATGAAATATACCAGGTGAATAATCTTGGTTTATAACTACTAGATTCTGATGTATTTTGAACAAATATACACATTCTGTAAGCGGACTACATTGATTGACATTTATTGTATAATTTTTATGTTTGCTCATAGATTTTAAAATAAACCGGATGAAGTAATTGACCTTTGGCTTTCATTTTTTTCAGTTCTAGAATGTTCTAAAATAATAAAATATATTCCGAAAACTTAAGCAGCTTCTCTTTTTTGTTTTAATATTACCAAATGGCTATAAAGGACATTTTACATTATGTTTATTGGCCAGATGGAGCACAAGGGAATTGTATAGCACGCTGTAAATTCCAGCTCACCTTGGAGTCTTGGTTATGAATTCCAGCTGCTGTGGATTGGCCTTACAAAACCAACAGAACAAACAGTTATTTTTATTTGTGGCACAAATGTTGAAAACAATAATTTATTTCTGAAAGGTCAAATAGATTTCTAACATTTAGGTTAAAAAAAAACACAATTTTGTAACTGCTGATATTGATATTTTTATTATTATATTCAATATTTTTAATAATATATAAGGCTGTTCACTATTGAACTAATCTGTAAACCTCATTTTTTTAATGTTTTTAAAAGACTAGAAAAAATTACTGAAATTATAGAAAATCAACTGATTTATTTTAGGAATTTCAATTTTAATATGCAGCTATAAGCAAAACTCATTAAAATGTAGCTTGAACATTTTTTATAAGATGTTTGTACTGAGTGAGAAATGGATTTGCAATTACATGCTGACATTTTCTCCCATGGGCATATGGGCAGATATAAAAATAAATAAATAAATAGAAAATTCTATTCCTTACCCACCATACCAGACCAAAAAAAAGTGCTTTATTGCTGTCTCCATCCCCTGGTGGACTCAAAAATAGTCGATGGATGTACTAACGTTCTTAATAAAAACCTAAAAGCAAATGTGAGATGTAGTAGCATAAAAACATATGCACACACGAGTATAAACTGAGATTCTTTATTTTTTTATGAATGTTGGTAATATATCTCCTTCTCCTGTGTCTCTGTCTGTCATTTGCAACCTCTATTTAATGTACAGCACTGCCTAATATGTTTGTGCTATATAAATACTGTTATTTATTAATAATAATACTAATAATAATAATAATAATATATAGACTGTATGGTAACAACCAGCAACAGAATCTGAGATTTACATTATTATATATTAAATACAGATATGCATTATGAACATGAAGAATATAATTTTAGTAGGTAGTTCAAATTCCAAATTTCTTTAAAGTCTCAGCTTCTGTACACTTTCTCACCACTATTTTACAATATCAACAGCTCTGCACCAAAGGGTCACTTATATTAAGGTGCACCATAAAGTGTACTTTATGAAGAAAATAGGATTGTCCTTTTGTACTGCAGGGTGGCTGTTTGTCAGTAACTAATCAGATAATATATTTTAGCATATTCATATGAGATTCTTCATGTTTTGTCATATTTCTAAGCCTGTAACCTGATTATGTATGTATTCAGGTATCCCGTATAACAAGTGATGGAATTTTAGAAAATTAACTAAATTAGAATTTGAACAGCTTTTACTATTTTGGTTGGTAGATTGGTTGGCTTGCTGCCCAATCATCTGACTTCTTGGAATAGTCTAAGAGGTCATGAGTTTAAGAGTTAGTATTTTCATTTTAATATTTTTTTTCCTTTGAGGTAGAATTTTTATAGCATGGGAGAGTAACACAATAATCCCTTTTCTTGGTACTGTCATTTTTATGCATTGTACTTTTTTCACAGATGAATAACTTGTACATGTAAATTAGGTAATTGCTTTAACAACAGATAGAATGTGTTTTAGAGGTTGTAATATGAATATTTCACAGACTGTAAGCAACACTGCTTATATATGTGTGTGAACCCAGTAAGATATACATTTTTTTAAAAAAAAATAAATGAGGGAACATAAAACTATATTTTTCTGTTTTCCCAGCTTTAGTTAAATTTCAGACCCTTATATTTTGGGGTTATTAGCTAAACTCCTTAAATGAGTTAAATTTGCTGTTAAGTTAAAACTTTAATTTAAATGAAGAAGAAAACTATCTGTATTTATTTTGGAGAACAAAAATAATTTTTTAGCAACAATTTTTAGTGGCCTGTGTACTCTGAACTCCAAGGGACTTTCTGCTATAGCATTAGAGATTTCATTGGAAGATGTGAAATATGATGACTAGTTAGTGATTAGGCAGTGACAATATGGACTTATAATTTACTACTGTAATAATTAATTCACTGTCAAAAAATCACCATTTAGATCAGCTTTGTTCCAGCTATAAAACATCACAATTATTATGATATAACTTTTATTGATGAGAATCTGTCAACTATATGAAACATTTAAAAGAACTAAGAATCAATTGCTTAAACTTTTTACTTGAAGTGTTTTGTTATCATAATTTTTTTTAATTCACCTGCAATGTGCATTTAAATTTGAAGGAATGGAAGTCACCGTCCTCTCCCACATAATCGGCCCTTCTCAGCCATATCAAAGATGTGTAACTCATGGAACATTTGACAGCACAGATGTATGATCGTTTAGATAAAGTTATTACAATCAGGGCCCCATGAGAATCCTATGTAACCTGCCATCCCCATATCTTTGATACCTGACCACAACTGGGCAGGCCTACCGTAGGGTGGAGCAATGGCAGAAGGGGGGATAGCTGCCTGGCTAGTCTTAGACTCAATCTCCGCCCCTTTTCATGTTTCCCTTTACACTTTCCTACCTTTTCTTCTCTTTCCAGTATATAAATTTTTGTTTATGGTGTGATATCGCACTCACCCCTGCTTGTTCATGCCTGTAACCACATTATGATGTTACAAATGAATGCTGATTAAGCAGCCCAAACACCAGAAACTTTGATTTCCCCTAGGGAACTGGATAGGTGTCATTGGGCTGGGTGGTATATATTTCTCAATACTACACACCTGTAATAATAAGTGATAAGATCTGTACTTTGACATTTGTACACAAATGTTATATATTGCTCGGTATTCTGTTATAAAAGTCATTGTAGTGTTGTGTTTTTTATTATTATTCCTTCCCTTTTTTGTTGTTGTTGTTTCAGATGTATCTGTATGGTCCTTTATGATCTTTATATTAAAAAAAAATATTTAATAATACAGCAGAAGTCTCAGGGATTTTGGACATCTAAACAAGGTAGGAATTTATAAACAAACAGCATTTAATATGGCCTCTTGAGATTTGTGACATTCCAGGAGGCTATAGGTTTCTCCGCCACAAAATCAAATGATAAAGAAGGGATGATCTTATAGTAATCAGGCAGACTTCGGAAAGTAAACTTGATTTTTAAAGTTTCACAGCTGCTGTCTAGGGATTGCTGGAGAACGCTGACAGCAAAGAGGGGACTATAAAGAACATTCAGACTCTTATGACGGGTACCATTGGGAAAGTAAAGTATATTCTAATACAGCTGTTATTTTAGCTAGTCTAATCAATCAAATTTAGTTTGTGGCATGGACTAAGCAATGGGTTGTTATACAACCTGCATCAGGTTTTTACTGCTATCTTGGGCACCATTAGGGAGATGCCCCCTCATTTATTGTCATAGTGCCAGTTTCAGCAGACAGGAAGTGAGAAAAGTTCTCCAACAATAACACAGACAGTAATAAAAAGACAGGGTAGGTAAAGATTAGAACTTAGCTTTGTATTGATCCGTTTGTCCCTGTTACAGTGTTCCCTTTTTCTGTCTTATGAAATCATTGCCACTAGAACATCAAGTCAGTATCTCCCATACAGCACCCAAGACAGCAGTAAAAACCTGACAAGGCTTATAAAATGTTGTCACCCTATCCAAACAACAAAATGTTTTTACATACACCTATGTACATACACAG
Organism: Pyxicephalus adspersus; assembly: GCF_032062135.1. NCBI lineage: Eukaryota > Metazoa > Chordata > Amphibia > Anura > Pyxicephalidae > Pyxicephalus > Pyxicephalus adspersus. The sequence goes on along the minus strand of NC_092861.1, from coordinate 84,251,599 downwards.
AAAACCTGTGACTATATTATTCAGCTTCTTTATGTTTCATTTTATATATTCTTATTCAGAAGGTATGTGCTGTATTGAAATCATTTATGGGCTTGTGCATAAAAAGCATAGTGACAACAAATTTTTTTGTTGCCCAAAGCAACCAATCAGTATTTTTATTTCATTTTTAGACATAAACTGCACACATGACGGTTGCATGTTAACTGTATTGGCTCCTGATACTGAAGGCATGGAAAAAATTGGACACATTACATTTTAACACAGAAGTGAACATAACCTTTAAGGACACTTCTCAAATTCTGGTTAGGGATATCCTCTGTCTTTATATCTGAATGATTCCAAAAAATTGCATTTTAACATCTACTTATGAAAGCCAATTGTGTGAGCAGTGGGTTCAAGAAAAAATCCAGTTGGAGCCAAATTCGGACTTTGGAATTTTAACATTTTAGAAATATTAACAAATCAAAGTCATTGGTATCCAGGTCTCCGTGATGACAGACATTTGGAGTCATGGCAACAAGCAGGGGCAGTACATGTCTTTTTTATTAGGTAAATGTATCTTGCATGGCATTTACACATCTGCATGGTGGGATCACCCAGTAGACTGGTCAGGAGGATGAACTCCAGAGTTAGCTCCCTTTCTGATTCTTCTTCGTTTTCCTCTTCAAAAAAATACTGATACCAATGTGGAAAAGCTGTTCTATTCCCCAGTTTGGCATATATATCCTCAGTCCCTGCCATGCAATCCTCCATACAGTCTGGATAAGAGATCACCCCTGACGAGTAACAAAAACAAACCATGCACTGGCTCTCCCCCTACAACCTCTAAATTGGCAATGGGGTCACCAACAGTGAGACCAATATCATAGCTGCATTGTGCCTGGGCAAATTTACTCATGCTCCCTGCTTTTGAAATGCAATGAATTTAGTGATGAACAAATGAACAATGTCATTGCTTTCTTTTTTATGTTAATTACTATGCTGGATTTCATGAAGCTGGGAAAACAGAAGGACGACTTTTTTCCATTACCTTGCAACTGTGGAGGTATTAATGGAGACTTGGACTTTTATGGGGAGCATCAGCCACAGCAGGAGGGGGAGGGATGTGGCCTATATGATGAGGATGAACATGAACAGGGGAAGAATTGTCAGGACACTAGGTGACAAATGTCATCACCAATCTAGTGGACACATGCTTTACATCTCTGCAATTTACAAGTCTGTGCTATAGATACAGCTTTTAATAAAGAAGATATAGGGGCAGTCAGTTTAGGCTAGTGAATTATTCACCTTGTTATACAGATCATCCACAATAATA